>NC_091961.1:7180000-7480000 GCF_031021105.1 Erythrolamprus reginae | reverse complement strand
GTGCATTATTTTACATTTGGAAACATTAAACTGCAGTTTCCATTGCTTTGACCATTTATCTACTAAAGCTAAATCATTTACCATATTACAGACCCCTCCAGGAATATCAACCGTATTGCACACTTTACAGTCATCGGCAAATAGGCAAACCTTCCCTACCAGACCTTCCCCTATGTCACTCACAAACATATTAAAAAGAATAGGACCCAGAACAGACTCTTGTGGCACACAGCTTGTAACCTGTCTCTGCTTAGAATACTCGCCATTAACAATAACTTTCTGATGTCTACGCTTCAGCCAGCTCCATCATTGACATAGATTCTCTTCCATTGGAAAGAGTAATTTTTTTCCCCAGTATTCAATGGTCCTAGAAAGTGATTTTGTTCTGTGAATCAAGTTGCCATGAAATTATCTTTCTGGTGTAATTGGTGTTGTGGGAAGATGATTTTTCCACACCTTCAAAGACTATCTAAGCTGGTAACAAAACAATCCTCAATTACAAAAACTGCTAATATAGACGGAAGAGCTGTTGATAACAAATTGACAATGATCCTCTCGTTTATACATTTCCTCCCATTTCTCTCTTTCAGTAGAATTTTACACCTACCGTGTTTCCCCGATAGTAAGACCCCCCGATTGTAAGACATATGGGGGGTTTCAGGGGGGTTGGCTAATATAAGCCATACCCCGAAAGTAAGACATATGTCTTACTTTCGGGGAAACACGGTACTAAAAGCGAGGGAGGCATCGGAGCAGTTCGTGGCGCTGGCGAGGGAGCTTCGCGCCCAGGAGAGTCTCCCAAACCCGGCGCGGATAAGGACTCCTCGGCCGGCGGAGGAAGCACGGCGGCAGCGGCAGGCTCCGGAGAAGAAAGAAGCGGCGGATAGCTGGCGAGGCGCCGGCTAGAGGGCTGGACCCCGCCGCTTTGCCGCCACTCTCGCCGCCGGCTTTGCTATCCCCGCCGCACCTGGGGCTGCCTGCCTGCCTGCTGCCGTAGCCGGGCTGGGCGCGGGGCATCCTCGGCGTTGGGCAGCAGCGGGAGGAGCCGCAGCCTCCGGAGCCGGCCAGCCGGGCGCCCCCAGGATGCACATCGCGGACCGGCCCCGCCGCGGGGCAGGAGGGATGGAGGTCAGGCCCGACGGGCAGCCGCGCCTGCCGCGCAACGCCGCCTAACGCCGCCCGCCCGGAGGAGAAGAGGCCTCGCCTGGGCCGAAGCCCGAAGACGAGCCACAGCCTCCGGAGCCGGCCAGCCGGGCGCCCCCAGGATGCGCATCGCGGACCGGCCCCGCCGCGGCGCAGGAGGGATGGAGGCCGGGCCCAACGGGCAGCCGCGCCTGCCGCGCAATGCCGCCTAACGCCGCCCGCCCGGAGGAGAAGAGGCCTCGCCCGGGCCGAAGCCTGAAGACGAGCCGGCCCCGGTGCCCGGGACAATATAAGACATACCCCCAAAGCAAGACACAGTGGGGCTTTTGGGGGTAAAAAGATAGTAAGACACTGCCTTACTATCGGGGAAATACGGTATTGGAGCGGCCACAGAGTGACTTTACACCAACATTGCTATTTATAGTAAAAGTCAGGCAAGTGTGAGAATGATATTAAAATGGAACAGTGACACACATCGGATTTTATCATGCTAAGAAAGTGTTGAATGGCATGAACAGTTTGACACTCAACTAAGCTCTCTGCCACTAGATATATGTTCAGGTTGACTAATTATTAATTGAGAATGTTCTAATTTTGTTTTCTCACCTAAAGCAAAGGCCTGGGCTCCCCCAACATGCCCTAGAATAGAAGGTCACCCCAACTTAGATAGAAAGTAGATAAGATGGCTTAAACCACCTTGTTCCATTATTTAATTCTACTTTGAAATGAATTTTCTAAAGGCTAAAGGGTTTTTTTCCCCTGTATCCCTTACTCCATGGTTCATTTTTTGAAATGAGATTCTGCCACTAAACTCAGAGTTTTCTATAAGGAACATACACTGTTATATTTGAGAGAGAGAAAAATATCAGCTTTATGGAAGAATAATTACTATCCAAATGAAAGTTTTCAATTTAACCTCAAGAAAGCTAAATCATTCTGAGTACAATACGACCTTGCTCATTCTGAAATTGTTCTTAGAATGCACTTGGGGTTTGCACTAAGTAAAAATATGTAAGAACACAACATTGTTTATTTTTCAGTAACTGAACTAAGTCAGTTGCCTATGCCTCATCTAATTTACCAAATGAGATAAGATTAAATAAATTCAGGGAGCTGAAGTCCACACACCATAAAGTTGTTGAGTGAGAAACACAGATTTAGACAAATATTTCTATCAGTCTCATCCAATAGTAGTTGTTTCAAATTTTCCTTCTTTCTCTATTTCTGCAATTTGAACTACCTCTGGGGTTATTCTTAGTTGTGAAGTAATGTCTGATCCATCGCGGCCCCATGGACAATGTTCCTCCAGGACTGCTTCAGTGACTCTATCCAGCCACCTCATTCTCTGTTGTCCTCTTCTTCTTTTGCCCTCCATTTTTCCCAGCATTAGTTTCTTCTCCAGTAAGTCCTTCCTTCTCATCAGGTGGCCAAAGTATTTGAGTTTCGTCTTCAGGATGTGACCTTCTAAAGAGCAGTCATGGTTAATGACAGTGGAAGTGATGTGCCGGTACCTGGAGGCTGTTGGGGTCTGGATGGGTGTCAACAGACTCAAACTCAACCCGGATAAAACGGAGTGGCTGTGGGTTCTGCCTCCCAGGGACAATTCCATCTGTCCGTCCATAACCCTGGGGGGGGATTATTGACCCCCTCAGAGAGGGTCCGCAACTTGGGCGTCCTCCTCGATCCACAGCTCACATTAGAGAATCATCTTTCAGCTGTGGCGAGGGGGACGTTTGCCCAGGTTTGCCTGGTGTACCAGTTGCGGCTCTATCTGGACCGGGACTCACTGCTCACAGTCACTCATGCCCTCATCACCTCGAGGTTCGACTACTGTAATGCTCTCTACATGGGGCTACCTTTGAAAAGTGTTCGGAAACTTCAGATCGCGCAGAATGCAGCTGCGAGAGCAATCATGGGCTTCCCTAGGTATGCCCATGTTACACCAACACTCCGCAGTCTGCATTGGTTTCCGATCAATTTCCGGTCACAATTCAAAGTGTTGGTTATGACCTATAAAGCCCTTCATGGCATTGGACCAGAATATCTCCAGGAGTGCCTTCTGCCACATGAATCCCAGTGACCGGTTAGGTCCCACAGAGTTGGCCTTCTCTGGGTCCCATCGACTAAATAACGTCGTTTGGTGGAACCCAGGGGAAGAGCCTTCTCTGTGGCGGCCCCGACCCTCTGGGACCAGTTCTGCAGTCCAAGGGATTCACAGGAGTCTTCTCCAGCACCATCGTTCAAAGGCCTCAATTCCATTGTGCTCTGCCTTCCTTATTGTCTAACGTTTACAGCCATACATTGCAAATGGGAAAACCATAGTCTTGGTATGAATCATCAACCACATATGAGCATTGTCCACAATGATTTGACCTGCAGGCCAATAGTACATGGAAGGCTGTTGGAAAAGCCAGCTGGCAACCTTCTTTCTGTGCCCTATTTCCCATGTGAAGAATAGAATAGAATAGAATAGTATAGAATAGAATAGAATTTTTATTGGCCAAGTGTGATTGAACACACAAGGAATTTGTCTTGGTGCATATGCTCTCAGCGTACATAAAATAAAATATACATTTGTCAAGAATCATGTGGTACAACACTTAATGATTGTCATAGGGGTCAAATAAGCAATGAAGAAGCAATATTAATAAAAATCTTAGGATATAAGCAACAAGTTACAGTCATACAGTAAACATGGGAGGAAATGGGTGAAAGGAATGATGAGAAAAACTAGTAGAATAGAAGTGCAGATTTAGTAGAAAGTCTGACAGTGTTGAGGGAATTATTTGTTTAGTAGAGTGATGGCGTTCGGGAAAAAACTGTTCTTGTGTCTAGTTGTCTTCGTGTGCAGGGCTCTGTAGTGACGTTTGGAGGGTAGGAGTTGAAACAGTTTGTGTCCAGGATGCAAGGGGTCAGTAAATATTTCCACATCCCTCTTTTTGACTCGTGCAGTATACAGGTCCTCAATGGAAGGCAGGTTGGCAGCAATTGTTTTTTCTGCAGTTCTAATTCTCCTCTGAAGTCTGTGTCGGTCCTGTTGGGTTGCAGCACCAAACCAGACAGTTATAGAGGTGCAGATGACAGACTCAAAGATTCCTCTGTAGAACTGTATCAGCAGCTCCTTGGGCAGTTTGAGCTTCCTGAGCTGGCGCAGAAAGAACATTCTTTGTTGTGCTTTTTTGATGATGTTTTTGATGTTAGGTGACCATTTTAGGTCTTGAGATATGATAGAACCTAGAAATTTGAAGGTCTCTACTGTTGATACTGTGTTGTCTAGTATTGTGAGAGGTGGAAGGGTGGAAGGGTTTCTCTGTGAAGATACAAACCTGGTCCTCTTGCACAGAAAATATGTTCTTACCAGTGAGTTATGATGTCTCTTTGAAACATACTGTAATGATTCAGACAAAAGTCTAAGCATTCCCAAGACTTAGATTGACTATGGTCCAAAATATACAGTCATACTAACCCTTCATCATCTCAGAGGCACATCCTGTCTTATTGTCCTATTTCATTTTTGCAAATGAAATCATACATTAGTAGAAACGTAAAAGAGCACCTCCTTCTTGTTTTTTTTTTTGTAGAGCAGCAATCCAATTTGGCTGGATCAAAGACCACCTTCACATCTACAGTGGTTTCCTATTATTCCGTTTCTCCCTACATACATACAAACAGATCATATGACAAGGAAGGAAGGAAGGAAGGAAGGAAGGAAGGAAGGAAGGAAGGAAGGAAGGAAGAATGGATTATTCCGGTAACAGCTGCCCAAGTCACAAAAAGAGCTGAAAGTTCTAGTTTCCATAGGAACATTATTGTACATATTAAAATGAACACTGAAACTGCAGTTGAGTATATTTATATTATATTAGGAAAAATCTTTGGAGCCCGCCTTTGAAGTATTTCGAGTTATATTTTCAATATTGTCTTTATGTTTTCACTTCAAGCCAAGATCAGCATCTGTGTGTAAGAGCACACATAACCGTATCCAGTCGCAATAGCTATTTTATAAAATACCGTATAAGTCACACCGGAATATAAGATGCACCTTAGTTTGTGGGGAGCTGAAGGACAGCAACCTATGCTACCTGAGATGGTGATGATTTTTATTATTATTATTATTATCCCAAGCACCTAGGACTGCGTGATGTAGCAGCGAATTATGTGTGCTGATCCCAGTAAAGCAGCTTTTTGCAATTGACAGATGGAGATTTTGTCAATTCTGATGGTTTTCAAATGTCCGCTGAGATCCTTTGGCACTGCGCCCAGCGTGCCAAGTACCACTGGGACCACTTTCACGGGCTTATGCCAGAGTCGTTGCAGCTCGATTTTTAGATCTTCGTATTTCACTAATTTCTCTAGCTGCTTCTCAATTCTGCTGTCTCCTGGGATTGTGATGTCGATGATCCATACTTTCTGATATGGATACATTATTATTATTATTATTATTATTATTATTATTATTATTATTATTATTATTAATTAGATTTGTATACCATCCTTCTCTGAAGACTTGAGGCAGCTCACAAGATACAATATGAACAACAACAACAAATAAAGTTAATTTAAAAATTACAAGTTTGGAAACAAGATAAGTCTCCAAACAAAGAAACGGTGATTAAAAAAATATTACACTGCGCCAAATTTAGTAAATTAACATATGAGATTCAAAACCAACAAAATAAGGACTATTACAAAGTGTGGGGAAAAATATACAACTGGGTGGAAGTTAAGAAAAAGGTATAGTAAATAGAATTGTAAAAAATAAATCTTGTAAATATATAAATCGTAAATGTTCAATGTATTGTATGTTGTCTAAATGTTTTGTAAGTCAAACAAAATAAAATAAAAATGAACCACAAAAAAAAAAATAATAATTACAAACTAAAATCCCAATATATTAAAATCAGTTAGAGATCAACAGCACTTCAACAGCACGAATCCCAGCAACCAGTTAGGTCCCACAGAGTGGGCCTTCTCCGGGTCCCGTCAACTAAACAATGTCATTTGGCAGGACCCAGGGGAAGAGCCTTCTCTGTGGCGGCCCCGACCCTCTGAAACCAACTCCCCCCAGAGATCAGAACTGCCCCCACCCTCCTTGCCTTTCGCAAGCTCCTTAAAACCGACCTCTGTCCTCAGGCATGGGGGGACTGAGATATTCTTTTCCCCTAGGCCTATACAATTTATGCATGGTATGTTTGTGTGTATGTTTGGGTTTTTTAAAAAATTAGGGGTTTTAAAATTATTTTAAATATTAGATTTGTTATATGTTGTTTCACTATTGTTGTTAGCCGCCCCGAGTCTGCGGAGAGGGGCGGCATACAATTAATAAATAGAATAGAATAGAATAGAATAGAATAGAATTTTTATTGGCCAAGTGTGATTGGACACACAAGGAATTTGTCTTGGTGCATATGCTCTCAGCGTACATAAAATAAAATATACATTTGTCAAGAATCATGTGCTACGACACTTAATGATTGTCATAGGGGTCAAATAAGCAATGAAGAAGCAATATTAATAAAAATCTTAGGATATAAGCAACAAGTTACAGTCCTACAGTCAACATGGGAGGAAATGGGTGATAGGAATGATGAGAAAAACTAGTAGAATAGAAGTGCAGATTTAGTAGAAAGTCTGACAGTGTTGAGGGAATTATTTGTTTAGTAGAGTGATGGCGTTCGGGAAAAAACTGTTCTTGTGTCTAGTTGTCTTGGTGTGCAGTGCTCTGTAGCAACGTTTTGAGGGTAGGAGTTGAAACAATTTGCCAGCAATCCAATAAATAAAATTGTCTATCTCCAGAGTTTCCAGGAATGACCCGAAACACCATATTCAGAGCATAGCATCCCAATGACCTTATCCCCTAGCCATAATTCTTCCATACTGGGAAGCACGTTGCCCATGATTATGCTTACCCATAACACTAATAAGCTTTCGAAGGATTTTTGACTCTAGTGTGCATTTTGGTGCAAAACCAGGTGGAAAAACATTGGTGAGATGGAATGCCCATTATATATTCCATTGTGGTTCTCCTTTACTTTTAATCCAAGGCTTTAGGGCGACTCTATGTTGTGGTGACATTCCTGACTGCCGCTTCGGTGACATTGCAAAACCATCACCAAACTCAGTGGGAGGTTGGCTGCAGAGAAAAGCCCGCTGGTTTCCAAAAAATGTCAGGGTGGAATGTGTGTTATTTTTAAGCCCATAGACATCAAATGACCCATTTCCTTTGGACACATCGTGTCATGTGATCCAGATGTTTGCAATCTGGTCAGAGACTAAAACCCAGACGGGAAAGACCCATCAGTAGAACGCATAACGTTCCATGTCTCCCAACAATGTGGAGCATATTTGGAGAGGCATTTACGCAACTGCGAAAGTGGGTTGAGGCATCACCAAGAATGCCCTTGACTCATGGACCTCTGAAAGGACTCAGAAGGAGACAATTTGGCAGGAGTCGTGTTTTCCTTTTCCAAAACAACAAAAATGCATTTTTGCTACTAGTCCTGGAAACCCTCTCGCACAGGAAATCTGAAGAAACAATTTCTCCATTCCATCACAACCAGTTGCTGAAGCATTTAGAAAGCTCAGGACCGAATAAAGGATAAGAAGAGGGGAGGAGAACTATTTCTCCATATGTTCTTTCCGTCCACAGAAAATTGTTGACACTGGAGTCATTACACAGGTTAATGGGTATCAGCTTCAACCACAACAACACAAGAGCACACAACAGATTTAAACTTAATTTAATTTAAACTCCTATGTAGCTTCTGTTCTGGCAATCTCACACTACTTACCAGAGCTTACAAAACTTTTGCCAGACCCATCCTCGAATACAGCTCATCTGTTTGGAACCCATATCGCATCTCAGACATTAACACCCTTGAAAATATCCAAAGATACTTCACCAGAAGAGCCCTTCACTCCTCCACTCGAAATAGAATACTCTATGAGACTAGACTTTCAATCCTGGGCCTAGAAAGTTTAGAACTAAGACGCCTTAAACAAGATCTAAGTATTGCCCACAAGATCATATGCTGCAACATCCTGCCTGTCGGCGACTACTTCAGCTTCAACCACAACAACACAAGAGCACACAACAGATGTAAACTTAATATTAACTGCTCCAAACTTGACTGTAAAAAATATGACTTCAGTAACTGAGTTGTCGAAGCGTGGAACTCATTACCGGAATCTAAGGGTAAATTGTTCCACCCCCAACAATTTACCCTTAGATTATCTATGGTTGATCTATCCAGATTCCTAAGAGGTCAGTAAGGAGCGAGTACAAGTGCACTAGAGTGCCTTCCGTCCCCTGTCCTATTGCTCTCCTATATCTCCTCTACCTTTCTTCTATTCCTATATCTCTTCTTCTATTCTTTCATTGATATGTTCTATTACAATATCTTCTTTTCTATTCTTTCATAGATATATTTTACTATGAGTATCTCCTCTATAACCTTCATCATGTATTTTACTGTGTGTGTGTGTGTGTGTGTGTGTACCCACTAAAACTCTCATTGTGTATTGGACAAAATAAATAAATAAAATCAATAAAATCTTGTATCATGCAGGATTGGGGGGAAACGATTGTTGTCGTGAAAGGTCCTTTTGCTTTTTTTATCATTTCCTGTTCATATGTTCTTTTTATCCAATTTTTATAATCAGAAAATGTCTGTGATGGTGCTCTCATTAGATGTAAAGGACAACATTTACTCATAATGGGAAGTGAGTTTGTGTTATTGTACGTTAGTGCCCAGAAAATTACAGCAATATTGTACTGCTAGCTAGAGATAGATAGATAGATAGATAGATAGATAGATAGATAGATAGATAGATAGATAGATAGATAGATAGATAGATAGATAGATAGATAGAGGTAGGTAGGTAGGTAGGTAGGTAGATGTAGGTAGGTAGGTGTTGTGATTCCGTCTGAGGCCCCTCAGGGAATGGCTGATCCTCTGCCGGCTTCCTGCTCAGAGGGGGAGGATGAGGAACAGGAGGTTCAGGCAGACGGGGAGGAGGAATCTCAGGCTGAGGGAGAGGGAGGACAGCCAGAGTCCCCCGAGAGGGAGCTCTCCCCAGCAAGCAGCCTGGATTCCTTAGATGAAAATGCACAAGCAATAATCGATCTCCGGCAGAGAAGAGCAACACAACGAAGGGGACAATTAGCCAGGTACTTTCAGCACTAAAGAGGCAACAGCTGGGTTTGGGTGTGGTGCTCTCTGGAAAGGCTGAAAAGGCAGACCCACCCTTCCTGGCTTGTGGAGTATTATCTTTGGGAGTCCTGGGACCTGGCTGTGATCTTTGGCGTCTTGGAATTCTGGTTTGTGACTTTGAATACTGAAACCTTGGGGGGAAAAGGTGTGGGTCTTATTCTCTACAGTGGTGGGTGTGCCAGCAAGAAGTCTGCTGTATTGTCTGGCCATCAGGACTCTGCTGTGAAGTCTCATAGCCTGCCTGTTGGGAAGAACAGGTTTTTCTCTGTGTTTATTTTTCAAACTATAAAGTGCTTTTGATTTTACCAGTGTGTCTGGCTGCTTTTTCCAGTTGGTGTTGAAGTCTGGGGGCACCCAGACAGAACAGTAGGTAGGTAGGTAGGTAGGTAGGTAGGTAGGTAGGTAGATAGATAGATAGATAGATAGATAGATAGATAGATAGATAGATAGATAGAGATAGATAGATAGATAGATAGAGATAGAGAGATAGAGATAGAGATAGAGATAGAGATAGAGATAGAGACAGAGACAGAGACAGAGATAGAGATAGAGATATATATTATAAAGGCAAGCTTCTGCAGCATTATTAACTTTCAGCTATCTGTCATAAAAATAGCACGGTTTCTTTCTTTCTTTCTTTTTTTAAATCCAAGCCAATATCAGCAAAACATTACTCAGCATTTCAGAGAAGCTTTGGAATATAATAAGCCTCTAGAGGGGCTTCCTGTGACTCACTGAAGTCAGCCACCCACCACTTTTGCTCACAGCTGGGATTTTCTCCATCTTTTCAAAATCGAGCTACTAAAGTTGTCAGGAAGGAAGAGAGCAGGTAGAATGAAGGGGGCAAGTCAACTTTAAAACAAAAAAAAATTTAAAAAAATAATCTTTATTGAGTATATACATTAAAAATGAAACAGAAGTAAATATAATGCATGGTATTAAAATCATATATTATACTAAGACAGAAATAGAAGAGAGGAAAAACGGGGGAAATAAGGAAGATATGGTAGAAAGAGGGAATTAGGGAAAAGAAAAAGTAGGATGCTTGGCTGCATAGCTAGAGGTATAACAAGCAGGAAGAGGGAGATTATGATCCCGTTATATAGAGCGCTGGTGAGACCCCATTTGGAATACTGTGTTCAGTTCTGGAGACCTCACCTACAAAAAGATATTGACAAAATTGAACGGGTCCAAAGACGGGCTACAAGAATGGTGGAAGGTCTTAAGCATAAAACGTATCAGGAAAGACTTCATGAACTCAATCTGTATAGTCTGGAGGACAGAAGGAAAAGGGGGGACAGGATCGAAACATTTAAATATGTTAAAGGGTTAAATAAGGTCCAGGAGGGAAGTGTTTTTAATAGGAAAGTGAACACAAGAACAAGGGGACACGATCTGAAGTTAGTTGGGGGAAAGATCAAAAGCAACATGAGAAAATATTATTTTATTGAAAGAGTAGTAGATGCTTGGAACAAACTTCCAGCAGACGTGGTAGATAAATCCACAGTAACTGAATTTAAACATGCCTGGGATAAACATATATCCATCCTAAGATAAAATACAGAAAATAGTATAAGGGCAGACTAGATGGACCATGAGGTCTTTTTCTGCCGTCAGTCTTCTATGTTTCTATGTTTCTATGTTTCTATGTTTCTATGTTTCTATGTTTCTATGTTTCTATGTTTCTATGTTTCTATGTTTCTATGTTTCTATGTTTCTATGTTTCTATGTTTCTATGTTTCTATGTTTCTATGTTTCTATGTTTCTATGTTTCTATGTTTCTATGTTTCTATGTTTCTATGTTTCTATGTTTCTATGTTTCTATGTTTCTATGTTTCTATGTTTCTATGTTTCTATGTTTCTATGTTTCTATGTTTCTATGTTTCTATGTTTCTATGTTTCTATGTTTCTATGTTTCTATGTTTCTATGTTTCTATGTTTCTATGTTTCTATGTTTCTATGTTTCTATGTTTAAAAAAGAAAAAGGGATTTGGGTAAAAAAGAAAAAAGAGGGAAAGAGAGAAAATGCCAGCTATCTAGCCAGCACTTCTGTAATATACGACCTCTGGTTTCAATGTGTAGTTGGTGTAAGTTTCCTTTAATTTTTATTAGTTCATCCTGCGGTGTTCATTAAGTTTTTGTGAGTATTGATAGTGCTTATCTGATGAGCATATTTTTTTTCTATGCAGTCGATATTTTGGGGTTTTGTTCGTAAAATTTGTTGTATGTCTAAATGTTGCGTCAATGTCTTTTGTAAATTATATAAAATTATTGATTTCATTTCATGAAGTGTTTGTCAGTGTGTGAGATCGTTGTTGAACAGTCTTCTTTTTAAATAATATTTAAATATTTTTTTGGTCCTAGCCCATGGTACCATTTCTCCCAGTCCTTGTAGAAGTTGGATTCATCCCTATTTTGCATCTCCATTGTCAATGTTGACAAGTCTGCACATTTCATAATTTTAATGAAGAGGCCTACAAATCCCATAAGTTAAAGAATTGCAACTGGTGGGATTTAGAAAGAGGACCTTCTCTTGCTGTTGCCATGTCCTTTGGAATATTAAGGTGAGGTGGGCTCTGATTATTTTTGGTCTTCTTGGAAATTTATTTGTTTGTTTGTTTGTTTGTTTGTTTGTTTGTTTGTTTGTTTATTTATTCATTCATTCATTCATTCATTTATTTATTTATTTATTGGATTTGTATGCCGCCCCTCTCCGCAGACTCGGGGCGGCTAACAACAGCAATAAAAGAGCATATAGTAATAATCCAATACTAAAAACAATTAAAAACCCATTATTATAAAGCCAAACATACATACAGACATACCATGCATAAAATTGTAAAGGCCTAGGGGGAAAGAGTATCTCAATTCCCCCATGCCTGGCGGGTTTTAAGCAGCTTACGAAAGGCAAGGAGGGTGGTGGCAATTCTAATCTCTGGGGGGAGTTGGTTCCAGAGGGCCGGGGCTGCCACAGAGAAGGCTCTTCCCCTGGGTCCCGCCAAGCGATATTGTTTACTTGACGGGACCCAGAGAAGACTTACTCTATGAGACCTAAATGGTCGCTGGGATTCGTGCAGCAGAAGGCGGCCCCCGAGATAATCTGGTCCGGTGCCATGACCTATCTATCCATCCATCCATCCATCCATCCATCCATCCATCCATCCATCTATCTATCTATCTATCCTTCTATCTATCTATCCATCTAATCTATCCATCCATCCATCCTTCTATCTATCTATCTATCCATCCATCCATCCATCCATCCATCTATCTATCTATCTATCTATCCATCCATCCACCCGTATCATAGGTTTAAGATCCTTTCCAACTCTATTATTATTGCATTCTATCCTTAGCTGCTCCGAGTCTTCGGAGAGGTGCGGCATACAAATATAATAAATTGTTATCATTATTGTTATTGTTGTTGTTGTTGTTATGGTTGTGGTTGTTGTTATTATTATTAAACTGGTTCTCTCATTCAATGGTACAATGAAATTTAAATGTTTAATAATGGTACTAAAATGGAATGAAGAAAAACTGACTGATGAACAGGAGTTAAAAATAGATGCAAAATAGGACGTTGATTTTTGACTGATTGAATAAAAATGTATAAATGTATGTGTTATTGACATATATTAAGGTATGTGTATTGATATATAAATGGAAATTGTGGATAATTTTTTTTTAAATTACAAAATAATAATAATAATAATAATAATGGTACTATACAACTGTTTTCGATTCCCAAGTCCATTGTTATGGAATAATTTCCACCACACCAGAATTTAATTTATTTCAAATGAACATATTCTGCGTACTGAAGTTCAAACAAAGGAATTAAATTCTTTATTTTCCATAAAGTGGGTGAGCTTCAGCCAAAAGAACCACTGAGGCTTTCTCCTCCTCCTCCCTTCATGCCAATTCGGTAGCAGAGATCAAGGGCAATAGTGACACTTCTTAAGTGTATTAAATCAGCTGTCCTTAACTTGGTCAGCCACGGAGGATGGGAATTGGGAAACTACAATCCTCCTAATGTCACTGCGGGGAAGCAGTGCGAAATAAATGAAAATAAAATATGTCAAACAATTCTGCTACAATTCATTACTTTCATTTTAACTCTCAGCTATACAAGGTGGTCTTTCCCCCCTCCGAATGATGAAACCACGGTTTGCAATCTCCTCTGATGGCCAAATAATTTCATTTTATTATTCCATTTTAATCTGACGGTAGCTCTAAACAATAGAGAATGTTAAAATAATTCAAATAAGACTGCGGCATTCCCAATGAATATGAAAGCCTGACAATAAAGACCAAAAAGATGGCAATGGGATATTGTCTCTCGCAGACTGTTTATTGTGTGTGTCTCCTCCCTTTTAAGTAGTGGATTATAAGTCAGAAATTCAAGAATTATAGGACAAAATGATATATTGGAGACACGTTTCAAGATTCTGGCTCATTCACTTCCCGGTTATTGATACGTTTCTTCAATTCATTTTAGAATCAATCTACTTTATTACTTTATTCCTTACTGCCTTTCTAGATAACCTGCCAGGCTGTTGTATAAATCTTGCAGGTATCAAATTAATTGAAACTGTTTGTATCTTCTTATTGGTATTCCAGGATTCACAACATTCTATTCCATCCACTTTGGTGTGTGATGGATTCCAGGACGGTTGTGGATTTATCTGCAGTCCTCCTTCTGTTCCGTCTGTGGGTCATGGAGCTAATGGTTTTTTTAAAAAATTATTTATTTATTTATTCATTTATTTATTCATTTGTCCAATACACAAATACACAGGAAGAAAAAAAGACGTGGTAATATATATAAGGGTAAAGTGAACTTAGAGGAGAGGATATATGAAAGGAAGAGAATATATAAGATAGGTGAAAGAAAGGAAAGACAATTGGACAGGGGACGAAAGGCACAACAGTGCACTTATGCAAGCCCCTTACTGGACTCTTAGGAACCTGGAGAGGTCAATTGTGGAGAGTCTAAGGGAGAAATGTTGGGGGTTAGGGGTTGACACAATTGAGTCCGGCAATGAGTTCCACGCTTCGATAACTCGGTTGTTGAAATCATATTTTTACAGTCAAGTTTGGAGCGGTTCGTATTAAGTTTGAATCTGTTGCGTGCTCTTGTGTTAGTGCGGTTGAAGCTGAAGTAGTCATTGACCGGTAGGACGTTGCAGCATATGATCTTGTGGGCAATTCTCCAAAAATCTGGGGGGGGGTGTTAATTCATTCGTTTGTTTGTTTGTTTGTTTGTTTGCTTGCTTACTTACTTACTTACTTACTTACTTACTTACTTACTTACTTACTTACTTACTTACTTACTTACTTACTTACTTAGCATGTAACAATCCAATACTAAAACAACAAAAAAAACCACCTTATTATAAAACCAAACATACATATCCACTAGGTTTGGATTTTGGGGTGGTTAAGTTGCGAGAACATGGCATTATATCAGTTTTTAAATGAAAAAGAATTCTTATAACAATAAAATCTGTGGGCTCAGTCCAAAGTACTGTCTCTTTCAAGGTGACACGCGGAATAATTCATGTTCTTTTCTCAGATATTCCAAGGAAGCTTTTAATAATAATAAGCTTTTAATAAATAATCATTTGGGCAGTAATGGGCAGCCAAAATTTTTATTGCCACACTGTGGGTGTGGCTAATTTTGTGGGTGTGGCTTAATGGTCATGTGACTGAGTAGGAGTGGCTTGCTGGCCATGTGACCAGGTGGGAGTGGCTTGAACGATCATCATCGTTCAAGTGAATTGTTAAGTCCTCAACTTACAACCTTACCAACTTACAAGTGAATTGTTAAGTCCTCAACTTACAACCCCGCTCGCTGGGGTGACAATTTGCTTCGCGTTTCCCGCGCTCTCCTTCCTGGGTCCACTAGGTTTTGATTTTTTGGATGCATGAAGCATCAAATATCAAAGCCATTATAATTCTACATTCCTTATTTATAGAAATTGTATCAAGATTTAGAATGAGACCCACTGGGAGCAACTTCATATACGTCTGGCTCTTAATAAAAAGTGTTTACTGATAGAAAAGAATATTTGTAGCTCAGGGTTGAACTGTGGGGTCCATGGTTTTCTTGAAGACGTTTCATTACCAAACAAGGTAACATTATCAGTACTAGAAGGGAGTGGAAGAAAAGGATTTGGGGTAGTGATTTCTGACAGTCTCAAAATGGGTGAACAGGCAGTAGGGAAAGCAAGTAGGATGCTTGGCTGCATAGCTAGAGGTATAAGAAGCAGGAAGAGGGAGATTATGATCCCGCTATATAGAATGCTGGTGAGACCACATTTGGAATAGTGTTCAGTTCTGGAGACCTCACCTACAAAAAGATATTGACAAAATTGAATGAGTCCAAAGATGGGCTACAATAATGGTGGAAGGTCTTAAGCATCAAACGTATCAGGAAAGACTTAATGAACTCAATCTGTAGCATCTGGAGGACAGAAGGAAAAGGGGGGACATGATCAAAACATTTAAATATGTTAAAGGGTTAAATAAGGTCCAGGAGGGAAGTGTTTTTAATAGGAAAGTGAACACAAGAACAAGGGGACACAATCTGAAGTTAGTTGGGGGAAAGATCAAAAGCAACATGAGAAAATATTATTTGACTGAAAGAGTAGTAGATCCTTGGAACAAACTTCCAGCTGACGTGGTAGATAAATCCACAGTAACTGAATTTAAACATGCCTGGGATAAACATATATCCATCCTAAGATAAAATACAGAAAATAGTATAAGGGCAGACTAGATGGATCATGAGTTCTTTTTCTGCCGTCAGTCTTCTATATTTCTATGGAATTTGATGTTATTTTCACTTTATGTGGTTCTCTCCCTCTGTTAATGCAGCCTAGAACTGTGTTGGCTTTTTTGGCAGCTGCTGCACACGGCTGGCTCATATTCAAATGGTTGTCCTCTAGGACTCCAAGATCCCTCTCAGAGTTACGACTGTTGAGCAATGTACCACATATACTGTACCTCTGCATTTTGTTTTTCTTGCTTAAATGCAGGGGTGGGCAGCAAGCAGGACAGGGTGGAACGCAGTTCCACTGGTGGAAATGAAGATGCGTGCACAGCTCCAGCTGATCGGCGGCTGTCACTTCCTGGATTACTGGTTTTGGCTCAGCTCTTCTTTTTTACCTGCTGCTGCATCTGCGCTCCTTGCTTTTTTCCTCTTTCCTCCTTCCTGGCCTTGGACGAGCTTCCCTCTCTCCTGCCCGGCTCCCCTCCAGCTTCACGTGGCCACCTCCCGCTTGAGGTGCAAGCAGAAGGCGCGGGTGGAAGTGGCGCTGGCAGCATTTATGCTTCTGGCAGCACCCGTTCGCCTAGCTACCCACCCTGAGGAAGGGGGGCGACCCAGGAAGGAGAGCGCAGAAAACGCAGAGCAAATTGTCACCCCAGCAAGCGACATTGGTAAAGTTGTAAGTCGAAGACTTAACAATTCACTTGAACGATGATGATCATTCAAGCCACTCCCACCTGGTCACATGGCCAGCAAGCCACTCCTACTCAGTCACATGACCATTGAGCCACACCCACAAAATTAGCCACACCCACAGTGTGGCAATAAAAATTTTGGCTGCCCATTACTGCCTAAATGATTATTTATTAAAAGCTTATTATTATTAAAAGCTTCCTTGGAATATCTGAGAACTAAAGGACATGAATTATCCTGCTTGTCACCTTGAAAGAGACAGTACTTTGGACAGATTTTATTGTTATAAGAATTCTTTTTCATTTAAAAACTGATATAATGCCATGTTCTCGCAACTAACCACCCCAACACTCCCAATTTCACAACTGACACTCATTTCCTTGATTTAAACCTTTTTTTATTATACTCTGTCCGCGAAGCAGCCTTTATTGTTCCCGTTAAATAGTGAATTTTCTGATGGCCTTTTTATGTATCTTGGGAAATCTCATCTACGGTAATCAAATAAACTTTCTCATAACGTGCTTTGTGGAGCAAAAAAAAAACCCACACACAACCACAGAAGTTTGATTCTATCCAAAGTGTAGAAATTGAGTTAAACTCAAGCAAGTTTTATAGCATGACTCTGCAGAGCGAGACAGGAGGGAAGGAAAGATTTTCACCTTCTTATATTATTTTATATTATTATCATCACCCAAATAAAAGTCAAAGAATATTAAAAGGACCAATTGCAATGTATTCCATGAAAAAAGCAATAAAAAATTGGATTTGGGGAAAATAAAAATTGATTTATCGAGGTTTACTGTTCTCTGAAGTCTTAGCCTTTAAGCACTTATTGGGATGAAATCTACTTACATAGAGTAGACAAAAATTCCATGCTGGCTAGGGAATTCTGGGAGTAGAAGACCACATCTCTTAAAGCTGCCAAGGTTGGAGACCCCTGATCTAGAGAACAGCATTCATTTACCAAATTTAGGGGATGCTGGACCAATCAATAAACCCCTCTCTTAACCTTAAAGATGAGAGAGGGATTTATTTGATATTTGAATATGAACTCATCTACTTTTTCATTTCTAAAAACAAGGCTCCAAATGATGCCTCCTTAGCATTCAAACTCATTCTAAATGTTGCAATACTGTACAATACTGTGTGAGAGAGAAAAACTATACAAAATGCAAATGATTGATTGATTGATTGATTGATTGATTGGATTTGTATGCCGCCCCTCTCCGTAGACTCGGGGCGGCTAACAACAATGATAAAAACAGCATGTAACAATCCAATACTAAAACAACTAAAAACCCTTATTATAAAACCAAACATACACACAAACATACCTTCTCTGTGGCGGCCCCGACCCTCTGAAACCAGCTCCCCCCAGATATCAGAGTTGCCCCCACCCTCCTTGCCTTTTGCAAGCTCCTTAAAACCCACCTCTGTCGTCAGGCATGGGGGAATTGAAATTTTTTTCCCTTCCCCCTAGGCTTATAGAATTTATACATGGTATGCTTGTTTGTGTGATTGGTTTCTTAAATTGGGGTTTTTTAGATTATTTTTAATATTAGATTTGTTTACATTGTCTTCTTTATTGTTGTTAGCAGCCCCGAGTCTTCGGAAAGGGGCGGCATACAAATCAAATCAAATCAAATCAAGTCAAGTCAATCAAGTCAAGTCAAGTCAAGTCAAGTCAAACCAAACCAACCCAACCCAACCCAACCCAACCCAACCCAACCCAACCCAACCAAACAAACAAACAAACAAACAAACAAACAAACAAATAAATAAATTGTAATGGCCTAGGGGGAAGGAATATCTCAACTCCCCCATGCCTGGGGGTATAGTAGCTTGTAGTGCACATCACTTACAGACACCATTTTGAAATACTGCTGCAGCTACGCTATCTGTCTGAAGAAATGCAAAATTTACACACGCACTCCTGACAATTCCAATAATGTATATCTAAAGTTTTGCATTCATACCATTACTGTAGGCTGAGAAAAAAAAATGTGGTGCATTACTTGCTGGGCGACCCTCATATTTTTCTGATTAGCATCTGGTGACTATCAGGACTTTTGCAGATATGATAGTCTGAAATATACTGACCTTAAGGGGAGTAGAGTCTATGGAAAATAAGTTCCTTGCTATGTTCTGTCCAAAACACAATGTTCTCTAATTTCAGAGAGCTTTGAAAAGAAAGAAAAGAGAGAGGCAGGAGAGAATTCTGTAGGGTAAGTGGGAGTCCCTTCTATTGAAGCACATGTCGGGAGTACATGAACTAAGAATACTTGGGTGCACCCACACACATGTATATATATATACCACTCTGTTGGTTCACCTTCCCACACCCACAAACAGAGCAAATAAGCTACATATGCAGGAAACATCACTCCCCAGCTCTCCCTAGCTTTGCAGCTGTTTATTGCCGTTAATTGGTTTTATAGCTTACTTGTTACTGGAGGGACTCTTCAGATCTATGCTGCCTGGAGAATTCTGGGAATTGAAGTCCACAGGTCTCAAAGTTGCCAAGTTTGAAGATCACTGTCTTATGCAGAGATGGCTGCGCCTTGTGGCCACTATATGTAAAGTGAACATAATTGCACACAGCCGGTGATGGGGCTTTTCTGAGCAAAATAAATAAATAAACATTAATTTTTAATTTCATTTTTCATTTGTTTATGATCAAACATAGCATGCTATAGTGTACCAATGCAATAGATATTCAAAACAATTGGAACTTGCAGCCTAATCTATATATAAAGTGAACATAATTTCACACAAACAGGGGTAGGGGGGGGCTTTTCTGAGCAAAATAAATAAATAAACATTTTTTCCATTTCATTTTTCATTTGTTTATGATCAAACATAGTATACTATAGTACACCAATGCAATAGATATTTTAAAAAATTGGAACTTGCAGCCTCATCTATATATAAAGTGAACATAATTTCACATAGCCGGGGGGGGGGGGGGGGCTTTTCTGAGCAAAATAAATAAATAAACATTAATTTTTTATTTCATTTTTTATTTGTTTATGATCAGGAATGTTCACATTAGCATACCAATGCAATAGGTATTCAAAAACAAATTACAGTAGCTAAAATCAACCCTTTTTTTAGTCCAGGTCAAATAGACTTGGGAACAGAACAAGTATATAGCAAATGCGAAGAGGACAGTATGTTGCTCCTCTCCTTGTTTAATTCCCATCCATTCTTTCTTCTCCTGTCTCCTGGTGCTTTGGAAAATACGAGTCCAAAAGTAATACCTCTTTATTGATTTCAGGTTAAGTTTTTGATAAAAAAATACCTGAAATTTTTCTCAGTTATAAACAATTATATATTTTTTATGTTCTGAAATAGGTTGTTTCTTACTTTTCAGGTTTGTAGACTGTTCTGTCGAGCTCTCTGGTAGAATCCTCCCGAAAATGCACAGATACAATTTCAGACACACACACGTTTGAAAATTCAAAACAAATGTTCTTTATACCGAAAATGCAAACAAACGAAGCCCTCTTTTTGTATAGCAAAGAGCACTTGTCTCCAAACAAACTGGTAATTTGTACAAGTCCCTTATCAGTTCTGTGATACTTATTTTGCAGCTGTGAGGCAATTCAGTCCTTCTTCTTCCACAAAGTGAAACACACTTTGCTCTGGTTTAGTCTCAAAGCGGGGAAAAATCAGCACACAAAGGTCAAAGTCAGTAAAGAAGTCACAAAACACAACGATCAGATAATCCTCCCCAATGGCCAAACCCACAGGCTGCTATTTATAGCAGCCTCACTAATGACGACAGCCCCACCCAACCACAGGTGGTCTCATTTTCTTTGATAATAATCTCTCAGTTGTTGCTGCCTATGCATCGCTCTCCGCATGCGTGGCTGTATCATTAACTCTTGTTCTGAATCCAAGGAGGAGCTAGATAATTGATCTCCTTCTGAGCTGTCTGCCACACTCTCCTCCTCCCTGTCACACATGTCTTCTTGGTCAGAGGAGCCTTCATCAGCAGATTCCACCGGGGGCAAAACAGGCCTGCAGCATGTGGATGTCTCCCCCATATCCACAGTCCTTGGGGCAGGAGCTGGGCCAGAGCTAACCACAACATAGACTTGTAAGAAAAATTCAAAATGGCTGCCCCTTAGAGTTGCATCAAAAACAAAGAGCGGTGATAGAATCCCTTGTTGCTGAGGGGAAAATCCCTGTGAACATTCACAGACAATTACAAAATGTATTTGAGGACAATACTTTAGATTATAGCAATATATGCAGGTGGGCCAGTGGCCCCATGAGAGAGGGTTTGAGAGGCAAACATCATTCCAGTGAACGGGTCCAAAGATGGGTGACAAAAATGGTGGAAGGTCTTAAGCATCAAACGTATCAGGAAAGACTTCATGAACTCAATCTGTATAGTCTGGAGGACAGAAGGAAAAGGGGGGACATGATCGAAACATTTAAATATGTTAAAGGGTTAAATAAGGTCCAGGAGGGAAGTGTTTTTAATAAGAAATTGAACACAAGAACAAGGGGACACAATCTGAAGTTAGTTGGGGGAAAGATCAAAAGCAACATGAGAAAATATTATTTTACTGAAAGAGTAGTAGATCCTTGGAACAAACTTCCAGCAGACGTGGTCGGTAAGTCCACAGGAACTGAATTGAAACATGCCTGGGATAAACAAATACCCATCCTAAGATAAAATACAGGAAATAGTATAAGCGCAGACTAGATTTTTCTGCCGTCAGTCTTCTATGTTTCTATGTTTCTAATATAAATTGTAAGTATACAAGCAACAAATTCAGGGGTGGGCTACTGCCCAGACAGGGTGGGTGGACGCAGTTGGGTAGCAAAAATGGAGCTCTACCCCAGAGCACACAATGATGTTGAAAGAAAATGCAGGGCGTCCTACGTAAGCCACACCCATAGCGTGGTAGTAAAAATTTTGGTAGCCCTTCACTGAACAAAGTTACAGCTATACAATCATAATAGAATAGAATAGAATAGAATTTTATTGGTCAAGTGTGATTTGACATATAAGGAATTTGTCTTGGTGCATAAGTGGGAGGAGATGGGTGATAGTAATGATAAGAAGACTAAAAGTAATAGTAATGCAGCCTTAGTGAATAGTTTGACAGTGTTGGGGGAATTATTTGTTTAGCAGAGTGATGGCATTGGGGGAGGGGAACTCTTCTTATGTCTAGTAGTTCTGGCGTGCAGTGCTGTATGGCAATGTACAGTGATCTATAGCATCATTGAAACATTTTTTTTATTTTTTATTTTATTTTGTCCAATACATAATACACAGTGAAGAGATTACATATGCAATAATATAAATAATAGAAGAAAAGATATAAAAGTATAGGTGAACATATCTGAAAGGAAGAAAAGATAAATGAGATAAGGAGAGACAATTAGACAGGGGATGGAAGGCACACTGGTGCACTTATGCACGCCCCTTACTGACCTCTAAGGAACCTGGAGAGGTCAATCGTGGAGAGTCTAAGGGAAAAATGTTGGGGGTTAGGGGTTGACACTACCAAGTCAACTAATGAGTTCCACTCTATGACAACTCGGTTGCTGAAGTCATATTTTTTACAGTCAAGTTTGGAGCGGTTAATATTAAGTTTGAATCTGTTGCGTGCTCTTGTGTTGTTGTAGTTGAAGCTGAAGTAGTCATTGACAGGTAGAACGTTGCAGCATATGATTATGTTCAGGAATTGAAACAATTTATGTCCAGGATGCAAGAGGTCCATAAATATTTTCATGGCCTCCTTTTTTACTCGTGGGACTATGATGAGAATTAAAATAATATAACACGTACATGCGCGCTCACACAACTCAAAAAGGTTTATAGCAATATAGTTTAGATATTGTGTTGAAGAAACCTCTGGGCATTTAATCAATCTAGTTTAAATGTGTGATGCAGATCCTGAGATTTCTTTTACAGCATCCTCTATGTTTTACTTGCTCCAGTGCTATTTACTTATTTAATTGTTCTTTGTTTATTTTTCAGGTTGTAAAGAATTTTCCTTCTGTGCTGCTAGATGTCCTTGTTCTGCTCTTTGGTTGAGTACAACCTACACGTAAGCCATGGAGTTGTATATAAGCTGAGCCATTATAAGCTTTGACTGCTATTTAGATTTTTAAGAGCTCTGGTCCTGCTTGTATAATTACAGCAAGAAAGTGATGTTCTGCCTCTCTCTAAATGCTTCTAGTGAATTATATTGATTTCTATTATTTCCCCAGACATTACAGTTTTAGACAAGTATCCAGTCTCGTTAACAAGAATTATTAAGTTGTATGAACACTTGCCAATTCCTGACAATCCATCAAGAGTTGTCACCATCTGAAACTGAATAGAGTGGTACCTCGACTTACGAACATAATCCGTTCTGTGACCAGGTTCTTAAGTAGAAAAGTTTGTAAGGAGAAGCAATTTTTCCCATAGGAATCAATGTAAAAGCAAATAATGTGTGCGATTGGGGAAACCACAGAGAGGGTGGAGGCCCTGTTTCCTTCCAGAAGATTCCTAGAGAGGCCCCACGGAGGCTTCTCCCTGCCTTTTCCAGCCCTGTTTCCTCCCAGGAGATTCCTAGAGAGGCCCTACATAGGCTTCTCCCTGCCTTTTGTCTCACAACATTAATATTTGCCTTTTGCCAAAGAAGGGGAGTGAGATATTTTATTCTATTATGTAGAATATTTAGATAAAAGCAGAGCAGTCTGGACATCTTTGACAGTGAGAAGAACATCTTTTCTTTCTGTGGTGTCCTTAGTGCTCCCTGAACTTAGTTCTATTCTTGCAGACATTTCACTGCCTAACAAAGTAGTAATAATATTAATATTAATAATATTAATAATAGTTAATATTAATATTAATAATAGTTGATGTTAATATTAATATTATTAATATTAATAATAGCTAGTATTAATACTAATTATAATAGTTAATATTGATATTGATATTGATATTAATAATAGTTAATATTATTATTAACTATTATTGTTTTGTCATTATTATTTATTAGATTTGTATTAGATTTGTATGCCGCCCCTTTCCAACATCATCACCACTCAACAGAATATCCTACACCAGTGATGGGCTACCAAATTTTTTACTACCACACTGTGGGCATGGCTTATGCATTTTGTTTCAACATCTTTCAGTGCAGATTGGGTGCTCTGGGGTGGAGCTCCAAATTTTGCTACTGGAACTGTGTTCCTGGCCGTTCCCGTAGGAGCCCACCACTGAACTAGACTCACAATCCTAAATTTAGAAATCTTAGAACTTTCTTCTTAAACAGAACCTAAGCATAGCCCATAAAATCATCTGCTACAACATCCTTCCTGTCAATGACTACTTCAGTTTCAACCACAACAACACATGAGCACACAACAAATACAAATTTAAAGTAAACCGCTCTAAATTCGACAGCAGGAAATACGACTTTAGTAACTGAGTAGTGCATGGAACTCACTCCCAGACTCTGTAGTATCATCACCTAACCCCCCCTTAGATCATCCATTGTTGACCTCTCCCAATTCGTAAGAGGTCAGTAAGGGGCCTGCATAGGTGAGCCAGAGTGCCTTCCGTCCTCTCACCTGATGTTTCTCTTTTACTAGTATCACGTATCTAAATATTATTATATCTTTGTATACCACCAATACGTACTTGACAAAATAAATAAATAAATAAATTTAGAAAGGAATGGGATTTGCTCAGGGGTGGTTCCCACTTATCTTCCCTACCAGTTCGCCTTGCGATGGAGATGTGCATTTTGCATGCCGTCGTGTCATATCGTGCAAATAACCCTCCGGCTGCGGAAAACCAGTTCCGGGGCATGGACAGCTGGCCATTGCTGCTGGGTCAGTGAGTGGGTGGAAATTTCCACCACCAGTACATGAAAACCGGTCCAAAAAAGCAGCAACCCTTGAAAATGTCCAAAGATACTTCACCAGAAGAGCCATTCACTCCTCCATTCGAAACAGAATACCCTATGAAAGCAGACTATCAATCCTTGGTCTTGAAAGCTTATAACTACGACGCCTAAAACACAATCTAAGTATTGCCCACAAGATCATATGCAGCAACGTTCTACCTGTCAATGACTACTTCAGCTTCAACCGCAACAACACAAGAGCACGCAACAGATTCAAACTTAATATTAACCTCTCCAAAGTTGACTGTAAAAAATATGACTTCAGCAACCGAGTTGTCGAAGCGTGGAGCTCATTACCTGACTCAGTAGTGTCTACCCCTAACCCCCAACATTTTTCCCTTAGAATATCCACGATTGACCTCTCCAGGTTCCTTAGAGGTCAGTAAGGGGTGTGCATAAGTGCACCAGTGTGCCTTCCATCCCCTGTCCAATTGTCTCTCCTTATCTCATTTATCTTTTCTTCCTTTCAAATATGTTCACCTATACTTTGATATCTTTTCTTCTATTTGTTTCTTTAGTTATATTACTACATATCTATTCTCTTCAATGTGTATTATGTATTGGACTAACTAACTAACTAAATAAATAAATGAATAAATAAATAAACAAACAAACAAACAAGCAAGCAAACAACCCCACCACTGGGTTTTCTATCTATATTCTAATGGCTTAACCTGTTGGTATTAAAATAGCTGCTGTGGCCTAGAGGTGGAGCTCTTGCCTTGCAATCAGGAGGTTATGAGTTCGATCCTGGTTAGAGGCAGATATAGGGTCTCCTGCTTGGGCAGGGGCTTGGACACATTCACCATCATCAGGCTGAAGTTTCAAGCTTTGTGCTGTTGTAAATATGGAATCTACGAAATCTACGAAAACAAATATATATATATATATATTTATATATATATATATATACACACACACACACACACACGCACACACAGTAAAATACATGATGAAGGTTATAGAGGAGATACTCATAGTAAAATATATCTATGAAAGAAGTGAAAAGAAGATATAGTAATCGAACGTATCAATGAAAGAATAGAAGAAGAGATATAGGAATAGAAGAAGGGTATAGGAGATATAGGAGAGCAATACGACAGGGGACGGAAGGCACTCTAGTGCATTTGTACTCGCCCCTTACTGACCTCTTAGGAATCTGGATAGGTCAACCGTAGATAATCTAAGGGAAAAGTGTTGGGGGTTTGGGGATGACACTATGGAGTCCGGTAATGAGTTCCACGCTTCGACAACTCGGTTACTGAAGTCATATTTTTTACAGTCAAGTTTGGAGTGGTTAATATTAAGTTTAAATCTGTTGTGTGCTCTTGTGCTGTTGTGGTTGAAGCTGAAGTAGTCGCCGACAGGCAGGACGTTGCAGCATATGATCTTGTGGGCAATACTTAGATCTTGTTTAAGGTGTCTTAGTTCTAAACTTTCTAGGCCCAGGATTGAAAGTCTAGTCTCATAGGGTATTCTATTTCGAGTGGAGGAGTGAAGGGCTCTTCTGGTGAAGTATCTTTGGACATTTTCAAGGGTGTTAATGTCTGAGATGCGATATGGGTTCCAAACAGATGAGCTGTATTCGAGGATGGGTCTGGCAAAAGTTTTGTAAGCTCTTGTAAGCAGTGTGAGATTGCCAGAGTAGAAGCTACGTAGGATTAGGTTTACAACTCTTGAAGCCTTCTTGGCTATGTTGTTGCAGTGGTCTAATTCTAGTATTAATCTTAGTGTTAATCTTTGCTTATGTGGATGTTGATTGCTGGTGGGGGAGGTGTTATGCTCTTTTTGTTTTCCTTGCATTGTCTCTTTTGAATGGTATGTAGATATTGTTTATCCCTGTGTGCCTGATGATGACTGATTTCTTTGAGTGATGGGCTTCCTGGAATTCTCTAGGATTTTTGGAACTGGTTTGGGTTAGGGTGCTCACAGCTTCCCAGTTGAAACGTCAGTGAAGTCTGTCATATGTTGCACAATTAAGGAGTTTTCATCACGTCTTCTGACTGGTAGTTGATGTTCAAAATCCTTTCCCTTCTATTCTTGTCCAGTTTAATTCTCATTCCATAAGCATTATTTGTCCAAGATGGTGAGGTATGGGGAAATGTCATGGATGTTTCTCCCAAGTAGCATCTTGGAAGAATTCAAATTAACAGAAAGGAGAGAGAATATCCAATAAAATTGAATGGGTCCAAAAACAGGCTACAAACCTCAAGGGTTTGGGTTTGGGTTAGGGTGCCTGGCCTCTCCTCGCCTCAGAGAGATACAATTTCCCTATCTATTTACTATTACTGAACATCCAAAATATACTATTTAATTCTAAGTATATATGCCATATGTGTACATACATATTACACACAGGCACACACAAATATACATTATCTGCTATATAAAGTGTATGTGTATGTCCTGTCGGGCTCTCTGGTAGACTTCTCCCAAAAATTCACAGGTATAAATTTCAGACACACACACATTTGAAAATTCAAAACAATGTTCTTTATAATGAAAAGTCACTTAAACCAAGCCCTCTTTTGGTATAGCAAAGAGCACTCGTCTCCAAACAAACTGGTAATTTGTACAAGTCCCTTATCAGTTCTGTGATACTTAGCTTGCAGCTGTGAGGCAATTCACAGTCCTTCTTCTTTCACAAAGTGAAACACACTTTGCTCTGGTTTAGTTTCAAAGCGGGGAAAAATCAGCACACAAAAGGTCAAAGTCAGTAAAGCAGGCACGAAACACAATGATCAGATAATCCTCCACAATGGCCAAACCCACACGCTGCTCTTTATAGCAGCCTCACTAATCACCACAGCCCCACCCAACCACAGGTGGCCTCATTTTCTTTGATAATAATCTCTCAGTTGTTGTTGCCTATGCATTGCTCTCCGCATGCGTGGCTGTATCCTTAACTCTTGTTCTGAATCCAAGGAGGAGCTAGATAATTGATCTCCTTCTGAGCTGTCTGCCACACTCTCCTCCTCCCTGTCACTCATGTCTTCTTGGTCAGAGGAGCCTTCATCAGCAGATTCCACCGGGGGCAAAACAGGCATTTTCCTATGACATATAACTCCTCCACTTCCATGTAGCCTTTGGCATCACAAAGAGCCTTCCCTTCATTATAAACATGATTGAAGAAGCCGCAAAGGGAAATCATACTCTATGAGAACTAGCTAAGGGTTGCTCTGTTGATTACGTAGGAGGCACTTATCAAAGCCAACACAAAATTAGGGTTGCAGGACGATTGGGCTGGGAGCCACCACCAATGCGTGGGAGAAAGCTTGGAAGCGGATGTAATTCTGCCAAATCGAATTCTCCGTGGAGAGCCTCTCCCACCTTTGCTCCAGGTTTGCCATGAAAGGAAGTAGGAGACAAATGGGAACTTCCATCCCAAGTGGCTGAGAAGCCGAATTCACTGTTGCAACCTCCTGGCTTTTGATTTCAATGTCAGGAAGTGGAAGTGGGGGGGGGAGGAGGAGAGATATTATCACAACAGCGAAGCTGATTCCTGGCAAAGGCTGAGAAAACTTCAGGCACTCCTATGTGGATCTCCTGGGTTGTTGGTGGCTACTAGAGGTATAACAAGCAGGGAGAGGCAGATTGTGTTCCCGCTGTATAGAGCGCTGGGGAGACCACATTTGGAGTACTGTGTTCAGTTCTGGAGACCTCACCTACAAAAAGATATGGATAAAATTGAACGGGTCCAAAGACAGGCGACAAAAATGGTGGAAGGTCTTAAGCATAAAACTTATCAGGAAAAGATTTCATGAACTCTATCTGTCTAGTCTGGAGGACAGAAGGAAAAGGGGGGACATGATCGAAACATTTAAATATGTCAAAGGGTTAAATAAGGTTAAGGAGGGAAGTGTTTTTAATAGGAAAGTGAACCCAAGAACAAGGGGGCACAATCTGAGATTAATTGGGGGAAA
Organism: Erythrolamprus reginae; assembly: GCF_031021105.1. Taxonomy (NCBI): domain Eukaryota; kingdom Metazoa; phylum Chordata; class Lepidosauria; order Squamata; family Dipsadidae; genus Erythrolamprus; species Erythrolamprus reginae. The sequence continues at coordinate 7,451,331 of NC_091961.1, read as the reverse complement.
GATCAGAAGCAACGTAAGAAAATATTATTTTACTGAAAGAGTAGTAGATGCTTGGAACAAACCTCCAGCAGACGTGGTTGGTAAATCCACAGCCACTGAATTTAAACATGCCTGGGATAAACATATATTCATCCTAAGATAAAATACAGGAAATAGTATAAGGGCAGACTAGATGGACCAGGAGGTCTTTTTCTGCCGTCAATCTTCTATGTTTCTACGTTTCTACTATTTAGTTTATTTACTATTTTAGGCTACTATTTAGTGGCTAGTATTTATACCAGGATTCGACTGGTATACCTGTTGAGGCCCTATTTGGACCAGGAAGCTTTGCGCATGGTCACTCAGGCCCTCATCATCTCCCGTCTATATTATTATTATTATTATTATTATTATTATTATTATTATTATTATTTAGATTTGTATGCCGCCCCTCTCCGCAGACTTGGGGAGGCTCACAGCAGTAATAAAACAACATACAGTAACAAATCTAATATTAAAAGTCTAAAATAACAAATCTAATATTAAAAGTCTAAAAACCCATTATTTAAAAAGCATACACACAAACATACCATACATAAAACTACATAGGCAAGGGGAGATATCTCAGTTCCCCCATGCCTGATGGCAGAGGTGGGTTTTAAGGAGTTTACGAAAGGCAAGGAGGGTGGGGGCAATCCTGGCTGAGGAATTCTGGGAGTTGAAGTCCAAATATCTTCAAGTTGCCAAGGTTGGGAAACACTCTCCTAGAGGAACTACAACATCCCTTCCCACTCTGTTAGTTCTGTATCATGTACGGTTAGCCTAACATCCAAATTTGTGCTATGGTGATAAAGGTACATCTCCTTTTGTGAATCTTTCCCTAATTAGAAGATATTTTTTTTTGAAAAGGGATGGTTTTAATTAACATAAGTTGAATGTGAATCAAGCACATTGCAAAACATGGTTTTTGTTTTCAGTGAATGAAAAATATTTGACCTAGCATGAACACCACTGGAAAATATAAAGGATTTTCTTTGTTAATACAATCCTGAAATTTGCGAGGAAAAGACAAAGCCTGAAATGTTACAGTAACCTTTAACTCTCTTTCCATAATGATGATGATGATGATGATAATAATAATAATAATAATAATAATAATAATAATAATAATAATAATAATAATAATAATAATAAAAAAATTCGGCACTGCATCACGCCGATCTTGATTTTTGGAGTGTGTCTCTTTTTTGATTAGATCAAGAACAGGACAATGGTACCACCCTCCTCCCTTACATCAAGGGCACCACAGACAAAATTAGTAAAATTCTGCACAAACATAACATCAAAACTTCATTTTTCACTAACCAAAAAATATCAAATATCCTAAGGAGCCCCAAAGATAAAATCCAATTGGAATACCAAGGAATCTATGAAATCCCTTGCAAAACATGTGCAGCCACATACATTGGACAAACCAATCGAAGAGTAAGTGCACGCATTGCAGAACATAAGAATGCAGTTAAAAAAGAAGAAAAGACTTCCTCCCTTGTCCAGCACATTAAAAAAACAGGGCATGAAATTGACTTTGAAAAAACCAAATTATGTACTTTCCAAAACAGAAAATTTATATAGAAGAATTACTTTAGAAGCTATAGAGATTGAGAAACACCCCCTCTGCATGAATATAAACATAAGAATAAACATAAGAATAAACATAAACATAAACATAAACATTAAAAATAATAAAAATAATAAAAATAATAAAAATAAAAATAAAATAGAGAGAAATAACTGTATTTGAAAAACCTCTCCCCCCATATCACAGTTCCCCTGTGTTATGTGAATCCACCCACTGTGTTCTTTTGAATCAATCAGACACACAAAAATAAAACATCATCTGCACCCAGGCTGTGTGGAAAAATTCCCTACCCTTGCTGGATTCTATTATCTTCATTCTTCAAATGCTTAGTCAGTTGAAACAGTCAAAGGGAAAAAATCAACGACCTTCTGGGAATCCCAATGTTTTCAGATTTATTTTTTTTAAAAATATGCTTAGGAAAACATGCTTCGTGCACACAGAATGCTCACTATTTTCCTTGAAGGAGAGGAGGGTTAGGTCTTGAGGGATGGTTTGGTAAGATGGTAGAGCCTGCAAGATGGAGCGTTGTGGGCCCCAACATTTTGTAGAGGCTCCTCTTGATTTATTTATTTATTTATTTATTGGATTTGTATGTCGCCCCTCTCCGCAGACTTGGGGCGGCTAACAACAACAATAAAACAGCATATAATAATAATCCAATACTAAAACAGTTAAAAACCCTTATTATAAAACCAAACATATGTACAGACATACCATACATAAAATTGTGAAGGCCTAGGGGGAAAGTGTATCTTAGTTCCCCCATGCCTGGCGACAGAGGTGGGTTTTAAGCAGCTTAAGAAAGACAAGGAGGGTGGGGGCAATTCTAATCTCTGGGGGGAGTTGGTTCCAGAGGGCCAGAGCCGCCACAGAGAAGGCTCTTCCCCTGGGTCCCACCAAGCGACATTGTTTAGTTGACGGGACTCGGAGAAGACCCACTCTGTGGGACCTAACTGGTCGCTGGGATTCGTGCAGCAGAAGGCGGTCCCTGAGATAATCTGGTCCGGTGCCATGAAGGGCTTTATAGGTCATAACCAACACTTTGAATTGCGACCAGAAACTGATCGGCAACCAATGCAGACTGCGGAGTGTTGGTGTAACATGGGCATATTTGGAAAAGCCCATGATTGCTCTCGCAGCTGCATTCTGCACGATCTGAAGTTTCCGAACGCTTTTCAAAGGTAGCCCCATGTAGAGAGCGTTACAGTAGTCGAGCCTCGAGGTGATGAGGGCATGAGTGACTGTGAGCAGTGACTCCCGGTCCAAATAGGGCTGCAACTGGTGCACCAAGCGAACCTGGGCAAACGCCCCCCTCGCCACAGCTGAAAGATGTTTCTCTAATGTGAGCTGTGGATCAAGGAGGACGCCCAAGTTGCAGACCCTCTCTGAGGGGGTCAGTGATTCTCCCCCCCCCCCGGGTAATGGACGGACAGATGGAATTGTCCTTGGGAGGCAAGACCCACAGCCACTCCGTCTTGTCTGGGTTGAGTTTGAGTTTGTTGACATCCATCCAGGCCCCAACAGCCTCCAGGCACCGGCACATCACTTCCACGGCTTCGTTGACTGGACATGGGGTATTATTCATTTATTCCTTACCGCTACCACCACAACCTTTTGCAAATCTAAACATAAAGTAATTAAAAATCAACTCTCTCTGTCCACATCCTATGCTTTCATTGAGCTAAATGCCCAATTTCTCCCTGTCACAATAACGGAGTTTTGCACTATGAGCAAAACACTCTACAAGTGCCTTGCGTGTTGTATATATGATCAGTGATGGGCTCCTACAGGTACTGTCAGGTATGCAGAACCAGTAGCAAAATTTTGGTCAGGTACGCAGAACTGGTAGAAAAAAAATGTTTTTTTTTCTTTTCCCCCCCTCCTGGGCTCTGGGTATGTTTTTCCTATCGCAGTAAATGAAGTTGAATGTGTATAATTTTAGAAGAGTTGTGCGTGCATGTATTTGTGTACGTACACATATAGTAGTAGATAATGTATATCTTTGTGTGCCTGTGTATAATATGTATATACACATATGGCATATATACATAAAATTAAATAGTATATTTTGGATGTTCAGTAGTGATGGACGAACCCAACTTTATGCAAAATTTGGCTGAACCCGAACAGAACCCGAACCCGAATGTGGAATCCCAGCAAGAAATTCTGGGGGCGGAGCTTTGCCGTCACGTATACCGGCAGGTTGCTAAGGATGCCAAAGTAATCACTTCCTGGATTCTATGGAATCCAGGAAGTGATCACCTTGGCGTCCTTAGCAACCTGCCGGTGACGTCAAAGCTCCACCCCCAGAATCTCTTCATGGGAGGGATTCCCCAGCTCCTTCACGAGGTCTTCACGTAAAAAAAAAACTTTGGAAGGTCTTAAGCATAAAACTTATCAGGAAAGACTTAATGAACTCAATCTGTATAGTCTGGGGGACAGAAGGAAAAGGGGGGACAGGATCGAAACATTTAAATATGTTAAAGGGTTAAATAAGGTTCAGGAGGGAAGTGTTTTTAATAGGAAAGTGAACCCAAGAACAAGGGGGCACAATCTGAGATTAATTGGGGGAAAGATCAGAAGCAACGTAAGAAAATATTATTTTACTGAAAGAGTAGTAGATGCTTGGAACAAACCTCCAGCAGACGTGGTTGGTAAATCCACAGCCACTGAATTTAAACATGCCTGGGATAAACATATATCCATCCTAAGATAAAATACAGGAAATAGTACAGACTAGATGGACCATGAGGTCTTTTTTCTGCTGCCAATCTTCTATGTTTCTAAATAAGTTAGACATGGCAAATTGGCTCGAGCAAGTTGGCTGTGGTGAGTTGACTGTGGCAAGTTGGCCACAGCACTCTAGCCATGCTAAGTTGTCGTAGACCCCCATCGGCGTGGATGAGGATGGGTAGCGGGATAAAACACAAGCGGATTCCTCGACTCCATAGATACATTCGTCACTTACGGAGACCCAGACCGAGGAGATGACAAGTATCTTTCTACTGTACAATATTCATCCCGCTCCGTAATTGTCCCAGTCGCCCACAAATCCACAACTCCAGGCTTTGATTTAAAATCAACTTGAGTTGGCAGCGGAAGACTTGGGGCAACCCAAATGACAAGTTCAGTCGGGCTTGTTGTGTTTGTTTAATCAATATTTCAGTGGGGGGATGAAGCAGTAGATTTGTTGGACTGACATGGGTTGGGAGGGAGATTGTCTTCTCCGCACACTGACATCAATTAAAATTAAGGCCTTAATGAATAAAAGATGATGAGACTAATTGAAGCCAAAAAAAAAACCCCCAATAACCCCAGCCCACCATCCTTTGTGGAATTACCCCAGCCAAAGAATTTTCCACTGACTTTGTGCAATAAATAACCGTCTTGGGTTTGTTGTTTTTTAAGCCTATAAATAACCGCTTTATGCACCAGTGAGAAGCTGCAACTTTGTTTTATAATTTAGGCACGCTTGAGAGTCAGAAAACGGCGGCACATGGCCTGTAGAAAGAGAAGGAGAGCAAATGCTCGAAGCTGGGCGCAATTAGAAGAAGCACATGGACGCCAGATGCTGCACTGTGGGGAGAAATGCGGTGGGACCTATTGTCAAATGGCACAGCCCTATTGAAACTATTAAGAATTGCAATATTTTTTTTATTTTATTTTATTTTATTTTATTTTATTTTATTTTATTTTATTTTATTTTATTTTATTTTATTTTATTTTATTTTATTTTATTTTATTTTATTTTATTTTATTTTATTTATTATTTTACTTTATTTTATTTTTTTTTTATTTTATTTTTTTTATTTTTTTTATTTATTTTATTTTATTTTATTTTATTTTATTATTTTATTTTATTTTATTTTATTTTATTTTATTTTATTTATTTTATTTTATTTTATTTTATTTTATTTTATTTTATTTTATTTTTTTATTTATATTTATTTTATTTCATTCATTCATTCATTCATTCATTCATTTATTTATTTATTTATTTGATTTGCATGCCGCCCCAGGGCGGCTCACAATACAATAAAAACAATTCATAACAAATCTTAACAATATACAATTTAAATTTTAAAATAGTTTTTAAAAAACCATTTTTAAGCAGACATACCTACAAACACACACAAACATAAATTATATAGGCCAGGGGGAGATATCTCAATTCCCCCATGCCTGACGACAAAGGTGGGTTTTCAGGAGTTTACAAAAGGCCAGGAAAGTAGGGGCAGTTCTAATCTCTGGGGGGAGCTGGTTCCAGAGAGTCGGGGCCGCCACAGAGAAGGCTCTTCCCCTGGGGCCCGCCAAACGACAATATTACAATCAGGGTCAGGTTTTTTTCATTTTTCACTGGGCACAGTGCTGCTGATTATAAGGTGGTGGTGGTTGTTGTTGTAAGTATGATACACAACCTCTCCCTTCTTGCAATTCTTGCAAATGTGGTATATATTTCCCCCAGGGATAAAATTCAGCAGGTTTCGACAGGTTCTGGAGAACCAGTGGTGGAAATTTTGAGTAGTTTGGAGAACTGGCAAATACCATCTCTGGTTGGCCCCAGAGTGGGGAGGGAGTGCGGATTTTGCAGTATCCTTCCCCTTGAATGAGGAAGGAATGGGGATTTTGCAGTATCCTTCCCCCAGGAGTGGGGAGGGAATGGGGATTTTGCAGTATCCTTCCCCCAGGAGTGGGAAAGGAATGGGGATTTTGCAATATCCTTCCTCTGGAGTGGGGAAGGAATGGGGATTTTCTAGTATCCTTCGTCTAGAGTGGGGAAGGAATGGGGATTTTGCAGTATCCTTCCCCCAGGAGTGGGGAAGGAATAGGGATTTTGCAGTATCCTTCCCCCGGGAGTTGGGAGGAAATGGGGATTTGGCAGTATCCTTCCCCCTGGAGTTGGGAGGAAATGGGGATTTTGCAGTATCCTTCCCCCAGGAATGGGGAGGGAATGGGGATTTTGCAATATCCTTCCCCTTGAGTGAGGAAGGAATGGGGATTTTGCAGTATCCTTCCCCTGGAGTGAGCAGGACATTTCTCCTTGGAGATTCACAGTCATCCAGGTCATTGTTATCGTAAAGGTGATTTTTCCAAAGACAACTGGACTGGTTGTTTTTTTTCGCCTTGAGAAGGAAGAAGGAGAAAATATTTCGCTTCTCGTCTAAGAAGCTTCATCAGAGTGCAGGAAAGCAAACGAAGAGAGCAAAGTCCACATTTTTGGATAGACACGACCATTGGTTTGAAAGAGGGGGTAAAAAAAAAATCTATCGATGGTAGAAGATGGGAAGGAATAAGACACACCGACCTCCAATTTACTGTGCAATAATTCCAAGAAGAAATAATTCAGCTTCAACCGCAACAACACAAGAGCACGCAACTTAATACGAACCACTCCAAACTTGACTGTAAAAAATATGATTTCAACAATCGAGTTATCGAAGCGTGGAACTCATTGCCGGACTCAATTGTGTCAACCCCTAACCCCCAACACTTCTCCCTTAGACTCTCCACGATTGACCTCTCCAGGTTCCTAAGAGGTCAGTAAGGGACGTACATAAGTGCACTGGTGTGCCTTTCGTCCCCTGTCCAATTGTCTTTCCTTTCTCTCACTTATCATATATATTCTCTTTCTTTCATATATCCTCTCCTCTAAGTTCACTTTTACCCTTATATATATTACTGCATGTCTATTTTTCTTCCTATGTATTTGTGTATTGGACAAATCAATAAATAAAATAAAAAGATTTCCCAACTAATTGCATAGAAACATAGAAGATTGACGGCAGAAAAGGACCTCATGGGTCCATCTAGTCTGCCCTTATACTATTTCTTGCTACTAATTGCACTTTGATTCAGGTGACCCTAACAACACAGATAAGCACAGTGGCTTTATGAAGCTCTCAGGGAGAGTACTAATGGTCAGATGACTGACAAGAGCAGTGAAGAGCTACCAGAATTTTTACTACCACATTGTAGGCGTGGTTTGTTTTGTGGTGTGACCAGGTGGAAGTGGCTCGACAATCATGAAACTTGACCAAGGATTTTTCAAGAACCTCAAAGCAATAGCCATATCCAGTGAAGGGCTATTAAAAATTTTACTACCACACTGTGGGTGTGGCTTTTGCAGGATGCCCTGCGTTTTTCCCCAACATCTTTCAGTGAAAATTGGGTGCTCTGGGGTGGAGTTCCATTTTCGCTACCCCACTGCGTTCCTCCCCTGTCCGGGCAGCAGTCCACCCCTGCCCATATCAATGGACTCAAAACAAGCAGGTCATCGAATTCACCCACATCTTAGAAATGAGCAGCTATAGAACAGTGAAACGACAGAAACATCTCACTTATAATTTTGAAAGCACATTTTGAGCATTGTCATAAAGGCACCTTCATGATGAAAATGGCCACTCACAAAATAATTACTTACTCAAAGGCAACAATCTAAAGTGTTCCTTGCTTTCGTTGCTACTTTCACAGCCAAAGTGAACATCCCAAAATGCTCCATTTCATAACTTTTTATGGGGTTTTAGTTTTAGATAATGTTTTAGTTTTAGATAATGTTCGACTTCTTTTTATTGCTTTGTATCTATTTATATTGTATTTTTATTGTTGTTGTAAACTGCTCTGAGTCCTTGGGGATTGGGCAGCATAGAAGTCGAATGAATGGATGGATGGATGGAGGGAGGGAGGGAGGAAGGAAGGGAGAAAGAAAGAAAGAGAGAGAGAGAGAAAGAAAGAAAGAAAGAAAGAATCTTAACCCTCCTTCCTGCTGACTACCAAACAAAATGAAGGTTGGATGGATAGATGATAGGTAGGTGGATGGATGGATAGATAGATAGATAGATAGATGGGTAGGTAGGTAAGTAGGTAGGTAGATGATAGATAGATAGATAGATAGATAGATAGATAGATAGATAGATAGATAGATAGATAGATAGATAGATGATAGGTAGGTGGATGGATGGGTGGATGGATGGATAGATGGGTTGGTAGGTAGGTAGATAATAGATAGATAGATAGATAGATAGATAGATAGATAGATAGATAGATAATAGATAGATAGATAGATAGATAGATAGATAGATAGATAGATAGATAGATAGATAGATAGATAGTCATGCTGAAATTGTGCACATAGCTGTTGGTAATATCAGGATGGTCACCAGTCTTTGATTTGATCTCCCTTGAAGAAACCATCTATTCCATTGCCCTATCCTCCCCTCCCAAGAACCTTGCTTAAAATTTTTCTTTGCTCTGCTCGCCACCCTTGATTAAAATAAAAAGGACAAACAATTTATTTGCCTTCGGCAAAATTCTTCCGCAGGCATAATAAATAAAACAATAAATATGTAAATAAAAAATAAACAACACTCGTTCCTCATTCCGAGTTAAATAAGCAACTGCGCTGGATAGCTGGAATAAGGCATGTGCCAGGGAGCGCATTGCCCATATTGCGAAAGAGCCCTCGCATCCCTCAAATGATCCCATGTCTTTTTGAAACTTCCAGTTGATCGCAAGGATTCTTGGGGACAGAAAGAGAAAAATAATTTTTTTTAAAATGTCCAAATATGCTATCAGCGCTGACCACATTTCCAAACAAACTTTCAGTCGCTTTTCCATTTTTTAAGTGTCAAATGTTTCCATGGTAGTTTTGGAAAATTCTTGGTAGTTCAAAATTAGAAGGAGCTGGGTTCATGCTTTGCATGCATGGGCTGGAGTCAATTGAGACCCCACCCAGTTTCCATAAATTAGAAAAGCTGCCAAGGGTAGTCTACCAAATCCTTGACCTTTGCAGTTGCCTTTAATGTGGAAGGGCCACAATTCTGAGTTTATCAGCCTCTCTAGAGACGGAAATGCCAGTATTAAATAAATCTTCCACAGTCTCGCATTGGTCACCTTCGTGTAGAGGGAAAATACCTAAGAACCCAAGGAATCCCAAACCAGACTGTACAAATAATCTATCTTCGCTGCTTGCTAAAAATCAACAGCATGACATTATCTATCTATCTATCTATCTATCTATCTATCTATCTATCTATCTATCTATTTGTTTTCATAGATTTTCACGAGTATATGTATGTAGATTGTTCTGAGTTCGGGTTTTGCCCCGTGTAATATTTTGAGTGTCTATGCGACGTTTTGGTGAAATCACATTCACCATCATCAGGCTGAAATTTTAAGCTTCGTGCTGCTGTAAATATCTATCTATCTAGCTATCTAGCTAGCTATCTATCTATCTATCTATCTATCTATCTATCTATCTATCATCTATCATCTATCTATCTATCTGTCATCTATCTATCTATCTATCTATCTATCTATCTATCTATCTATCTTTCTATCTATCTATCTATCTATCTATCATCTATCTATCATCTATCTATCTATCTATCATCTATCTATCTATCTATCTATCATCTATCTATCTATCATCTATCTATCTATCTATCTATCTATCTATCATCTATCTATCTATCATCTATCTATCTATCTATCTATTTATCTATCATCTATCTATCTATCTATCTATCTATCTATCTATCTATCTATCTATCTATCTATCTATCTATCTATCTCTCTCATAGAAACATAGAAGACTGACGGCAGAAAAAGACCTCATGGTCCATCTAGTCTGTCCATATAGTATTTCCTGTATTTTATCTTACAATGGATATATGTTTATCCCAGGCATGTTTAAATTCAGTTACTGTGGATTTACCAACCACGTCTGCTGGATGTTTGTTCCAAAGATCTACTACTCTTTCAGTGAAATAATATTTTCTCATGTTGCTTCTGATCTTTCCCCCAACTAACTTCAGATTGTGTCCCCTTGTTCTTGTGTTCACTTTCCTATTAAAAACACTTCCCTCCTGAACCTTATTTAACCCTTTAACATATTTAAATGTTTCAATCATCTATCTATCTATCTATCTATCTATCTATCTATCTATCTATCTATCTATCTATCTATCTATCCCAAACCAGACTGTACAAATAATCTATCTTCGCTGCTTGCTAAAAATCAACAGCATGACATTATCTCTCTCTCTCTCTCTCTCTCTCTCTCTCTCTCTCTCTCTCTCTCTCTCTCTATCTATCTATCTATCTATCTATCTATCTATCCCAAATCAGACTGTACAAATAATCTATCTTCGCTGCTTGCTAAAAATCAACAGCATGGCATTATCTATCTATCTATCTATCTATCTATCTATCTATCTATCTATCATCTATCTATCTATCTATCTCTATCTATCTATCTATCTATCTACCTACCTACCTATCTACCTGTTCTGCCCGCATGTCTCAACCGCCCATAATTACAGGGTAATTAGTCCAGGAAGACACACACCACATTTATTATTTATTATTATTTATTTATTATTTGGATTTGTATGCCGCCCCTCTCCGAAGACTCGGGGCGGCTCACAACAAGTGAAAAACAATCCAATACAATCCAATTAATTAAAATATTATAAGTTTAAGAAAATCCCCAATACTAACATACACACATACAGACATACCATATATAACTTCAACGTGCCCAGGGGGAGATGTTTAGTTTCCCCATGCCCGACGGCAAAGGTGGGTTTTAAGGAGTTTACGGAAGGCAGGAAGAGTAGGGGCAGTTCTGATCTCCGGGGGGAGTTGGTTCCAGAGGGCCGGTGCCGCCACAGAGAAGGCTCTCCCCCTGGGGCCCGCCAACCGGCATTGTTTAGTTGACGGGACCCGGAGGAGGCCCACTCTGTGGGACCTAATCGGTCGCTGGGATTCGTGCGGCAGAAGGCGGTCTCGGAGATATTCTGGTCCAGTGCCATGAAGGGCTTTAAAGGTCATAACCAACACTTTGAATTGTGACCGGAAACTGATCGGCAACCAATGCAGACTGCGGAGTGATGGTGAAACATGGGCATACCTGGGTAAGCCCATGACTGCTCTCGCAGCTGCATTCTGCACGATCTGAAGTTTCCGAACACTTTTCAAAGGTAGCCCCATGTAGAGAGCATTACAGTAGTCGAACCTCGAGGTGATGAGGGCATGAGTGACTGTGAGCAATGAGTCCCGGTCCAGATAGGGCCGCAACTGGTGCACCAGGCGAACCTGGGCAAACGCCCCCCTCGCCACAGCCGAAAGATGGTTCTCTAATGTCAGCTGTGGATCGAGGAGGACGCCCAAGTTGCGGACCCTCTCTGAGGGGGTCAATGATTCCCCCCCCAGGGTAATGGACGGACAGATGGAATTGTCCTTGGGAGGCAAAACCCACAGCCACTCCGTCTTATCCGGGTTGAGTTTGAGTCTGTTGACACCCATCCAGGCCCCAACAGCCTCCAGGCACCGGCACATCACTTCCGCCGCTTCGTTGACTGGGCATGGGGTGGAGATGTAAAGCTGGGTATCATCGGCATATTGATGATACCTCACCCCATGTCCTTGGATGATCTCACCCAGCGGTTTCATGTAGATGTTAAATAGCAAGGGGGAGAGGACCGACCCCTGAGGCACCCCACAAGGGAGAGACCTCGGAGTCGACCTCTGACCCCCCACTAACACCGACTGCGACCGGCCAGAGAGGTAGGAGGAGAACCACTGAAGCACAGTGCCTCCCACCCCCAACCCCTCCAACCGGTGCAGAAGGATACCATGGTCGATGGTATCGAAAGCCGCTGAGAGGTCGAGGAGCACCAGGACAGAGGATAAACCCCTGTCCCGGGCCCGCCAGAGATCATCCATCAACGCGACCAAAGCGGTTTCCGTGCTGTAACCGGGCCTGAAGCCCGACTGCCGGGGACCAAGATAATCGGCTTCTTCCAAGGACCGCTGGAGCTGGAGTGCCACCACCTTCTCGACAACCTTCCCCATGAAGGGAAGGTTGGAGACTGGACGATAGTTGTTAAGTACTGCTGGGTCCAGGGAAGGCTTCTTGAGGAGGGGGCGCACAAGCGCTTCTTTATAGAGTGATGGAAAAACTCCCCTCCCCAAGGAAGCGTTGGTAATCTCCTGGGCCCAGCTCCGTGTCACCTCCCTGCTGGCCGAAACCAACCAGGAGGGACACGGATCCAGTAAACAGGTGGCAGAACTCACAGCTCCAATGGCCTTGTCCACTTCATCAGGTGTCACCAGATCAAACTCTTCCCAGACAGGTGGACAAGTACGTGCCCCAGTCACCTCGACTGACTCGTTGTCAGTCGACTCTGTTTTACAATTGGAGTCGAGGTCGGCCCGGATCTGAGCGACTTTATCAGCGAAAAACGTGTTAAACTCCTCGGCACTACTCTGCAAGGGCTCCCCAACTCCCCCCTGATTAAGAAGGGAGCGGGTCACCCTAAACAGAGCGGCCGGGCGGGATTCCGCTGATGCAATCAAGGCGGCATGGTACGCGCATCTTGCCGCCTTGAGCGCCACTTTGTAAGTCTTAATAAAAGCTCTTACAAGTGTTCGATCAGATTCAGACCTACTCTTCCTCCATCGCTTCTCTAGACGTCTCTTTTGGCGTTTCAACTCCCGGAGCTCCTCGTTGAACCATGGAGCTCTACGGGGTCTAGCGCCACGGAGAGGTCGCAAAGGCGCAATCCGGTCAAGAGCCTCCGCAGCAGCCGTATTCCAGGCCTCCGCAAGAGACTCTGCCGAACTGTGGATGAGTGCCTCTGGAATAACCCCAAGCGCCGTCTGGAAACCCTCTGGATCCATTAGGCGTCTGGGGCGGAACATCTTCATTGGTTCCGCCTCCCTGCGGGGAAGGATTGGAGCCAGGAAGTTAAGCCGTAGTAGAAAATGGTCTGACCATGACAAAGGCACTGCTTCTAAGCCCCTTAGTCTCAGACCATTACTCAGTTGCTCGGAAAGGAATACCATGTCAGGTGCGTGCCCCCCCTCATGAGTTGGACCCCGTACTACTTGAGTCAGGTCCATGGCTGTCATGGTGGCCATGAACTCCTGTGCCAACCCCGAGGTTTCGCCGAGTGACGGCAGGTTGAAGTCCCCCAAGACAATAAGTCTGGGGAACTCCACCGCCAACCCGGCTACCTCCTCGAGTAGCACAGGCAGGGCTTTTGACACGCAGCTGGGAGGCAGGTACGTGAGAAATAAGCCCACCTGAACCCCTAAGTCCAACCTCATCAAGAGTGACTCGCAACCCGCAATTTCCGGAGCAATGAGTCCACGCAGGCAAAGGCTCTCCCTGGCTATAATAGCCACTCCTCCCCCCCTTCCCTGGGGTCGAGGTTGATGCCATATCTGAAACCCAGCTGGGCAAATTTCGGAGAGAGGAACACCTCCCTCCGGGCCCAGCCAGGTTTCAGTGATACATGCCAGGTCGGCCTCCTCATCCAGGATCAAATCCCGGATGAGGAGAGCTTTATTTACCACCGACCTGGCATTAAGTAGCAGCAACCTGAGTCCAGGGCCAGAGTTACACTCATCACCAGTACCCAAGATTGGGCTCACAGAGTTGGAACAAGGGACCGTTATTAAGCAACGGTCTCTCGTTCCCCTGGAACGGCTAACTCTGTGACCCCCGCCATATCTGCCTCTCCCCAGCAACACAGGGATATTCCGGCCCTCTGCCACCCCAGAGATCAGTGCCCCTTCCTCCCCTGCCTCCCGAGCGTCGGGTGGGCCAATTCTGTCACTCATACTACTGTCACTCATCCCATCCATGCCATATTCCCACCCACCCCAACCATCACACTCATACTCATTCATTCCATATACAACATTAAATCTACTCCAGTCATCCATTAATTAGAAACCCCCCCCAATATTAAAAGAGGATTAAATTAATAATAGATAAAAATGCTGATAGAATATAGCACATGATAAAAGGAAAACCCAAAAGTTTTTATAAACAGAAAAACAGAAACAGCTCCCTTTTTAAATGTCAAAGGGATTTTCTGGTACACACAAGGCACAGGTTAAATGCAGTCCAATTGCTCACCCAATAACTGGGAAATTGAGTCCAAATCTAAAGTCCAGAGAGTCCACACACACAATCCTGAACAGCAAAAACCATGAATCTTGACGAAACAATGAATCAGATAAACTGCCATGAGGCTAAAACACCAGGCTGCACTTTTATCTGTAGCACTAATTACAGCAGCCCCACCCAACCACAGGTGGCCTCATTTTCTCTTGTAATAATCCTTCAGTTGTTGTCTCCTATGCATCACTCAATGCATGCATGGATGTGTCATTAATTCTTGTTCAGAATCCAGGAATGATGCAGATGACTGATCTCCTCCTGGGCTGTCTGCCAAACTCCCCTCTTCCCTGTCACTCACGCTTCCTTGGTCAGAGGAGATTTTGTCGGCAGATTCTACTAGGAGCAAGACAGGCCTGCGGCATGTGGATGTCTCCCCCACATCCACCTCCACATTCCTTGGGGCAGGAGCTGAGCCAGAGCTAACCACAACACTACCTATCTCTATCTATCTATCTATCTATCTATCTATCTATCTATCTATCTATCTATCTATCTACCAGTTGCCTTATAGTAAGATGCTCTAATGCTACCCCTTCACTAAACTGGGCATGGGCATGGCCAGCCTGCAGGTTATGCGTTTAGACATTCTACTCCCCCTCCCCACCTGAAAAGAACTCTGTTCCAACTGCCAGTTGCTTTATATTAACACACTCTGATGCTAAGGAGTTACACATTCTACATAAATTTTCCACCTTTAAGTGTCAATGTATCAAGCCCAATCGTAACTACTCATTAATTTTCAAGCTTTAACTGTCAAGCCTGGTCACATAGTTTCATAGCAAAGCACTGGTATCCAGCTAGTAGTATAAGATATAATGGCAGGATTCACCCAGCCGTACAGGAAATCCTCGACTTACAACTGCACTTGAAATCACAATTTTCATCGCTAACAAGGCAGTTGTTAACCCGAGTGCTGGCTAATTTTATAGTCTGTTTGGCCATAATTATTAAGCAAATCAATGCAGTTGTTACATAAATCAACTCTGCATTCGGTATGTTGAAGTCAAAAAAAGAATGGAGAACTATTAGTTAAGACTACAGAATATGGGATAAAGAGGAATCTAGTTGAAATAACTTAAATGTAGCAATAAGAAAAGGTGTTGCTTGGATTTAAAAAAAAATCCTTGCTCACTATTGATAGAGCCATGCCTACTTTTAGCCCAATCCCACCCAATTTAAAGGCTGTAAATTTAAGTATACAGTGGTACCTCGAGATACGAGTTTAATTCGTTCCGGACCTGGGCTCTTAAGTCGAGCAGCTCTTATCTCGAACGACTTTTCCCCATAGGAATTAATGTAAATAATTTTAATTGGTTCCAGCCCTCAAAAAACTCACAAAGTTAGTCTAAATTATGCAGAAAGACATGTTTTTAATGAAGAAATGTACATGTACATATAAATGAATAATGAAGTTTCTTTCACTTAACTTGTAAACTTTCTTAAACTTTTAAATTTACATATGTTCAACTTCTCTGCCACCCAATCCTGTAGGACAGAGGTCCCCAACCCTTTTTGCACCAGGGACCGGCTTTAAGCGATCAAGAGAGGAATGGGTGAATGAATGGACGGAGGGTGGGAAGGAAGGAAGGAAAGAGGGAAGGGACAGGAACAGAGGAAGGAAGCAAGGAAACTTATGAAAGGGGAGAGTAAGAGAGGAATGAGTGAAGGGAGGGAGGGAAGAAGGTGGGAAGGAGAAAGAAAAGAAGAAATAGAGGAAGGGAAGGTAAAAGAGAGAAAGAAAAAGAGCAAGAAAGAAAGAAAGAAAGAAAGAAAGAAAGAAAGAAAGAAAGAAAGGGGGAAGGGACAGGAACAGAGGAAGGAAGCAAGGAAACTTATGAAAGGGGAGAGTAAGAGAGGAATGAGTGAAGGGAGGGAGGGAGGGAAGAAGGTGGGAAGGAGAAAGAAAAGAAGAAATAGAGGAAGGGAAGGTAAAAGAGAGAAAGAAAAAGAGCAAGAAAGAAAGCTGCAAGCACCCCCCCGAGCCCCCCAGGCCGGCTGCAACCTTTTAAAACACACGCACCGCTTCGCAGCTGTCTCCTGAAGCCGAACGCGGAAGTTAGCGTTTGGCTTCAGGAGACAGCTCCTTGGCGCTTGTATCTCGAATTTGGGCTTGTAAGTAGAACAAAAATATCTCTCCCCTCCCAGCTCTTATCTCGAGTTGCTCTTAAGTAGAGCAGCTCTTATGTCGGGGTTCCACTGTATTCTCTCAAATACCTAACATGATTCTTTACCCCAAGATCATTTATTTATTTTATTTTATTTTATTTTATTTTATTTATTCATTTGTCCTATACACAATACATATGGAAGAGAATAGACATGAAGTAATATATATAAAGATAATATGTAAAAATAGAGGAGAAGCTATATGAAAGGAAGAAAATATAGATGATATATGAGATAAAGGAAGGACAATTGGACAGGGGACGAAAGGCACACCAGTGCACTTATGTACGCCCCTTATGTACGCTCATTCCAAACTGTGATTTATCATATCAGTGAGAATAATCCAACCAATAAAACATCCTAAAAAGAGATGAAAATATTGGGCTGCACATCCTGAAATACCTGGATTTAATCTGGAGCAAATATTAAAAGAGGATATTCAGTTGGAGTCTCTTGGTGTATAATAACACCTGTGTGGATGTGTCAAGATATCCATCTGCTGGTATGTTGTCTGCTACCAGAAACATGTACAGATAATAACTTATTTTTGGCCAATAACAAAAGCCAAGAAGTGTTGTGGCTAGCTCTGGACCAGCTCCTGCCCCAAAGACTGTGGATGTGGGGGAGACATCCACATGCTGCAGGCCTGTTTTGCTCCCGGTGGAATCTGCTGATGAAGGCTCCTCTGACCAAGAAGACATGAGTGACAGGGGGGAGGAGAGTGTGGCAGACAGCTCAGAAGGAGATCAATTATCTAGCTCCTCCTTGGATTCAGAACAAGAATTAATGATACAGCCAGGCATGCGGAGAGCGATGCATAGGCAACAACAACTGAGAGATTATTATCAAAGAAAATGAGGCCACCTGTGGTTGGGTGGGGCTGTGGTAATTAGTGAGGCTGCTATAAATAGCAGCCTGTGGGTTTGGCCATTGTGGAGGATTATCTGATCATTCAGTTTCATGACTGCTTTACTGACTTTGACCTTTTGTGTGCTGAGTTTTCCCCGCTTTGAAACTAAACCAGGGCAAAGTGTGTTTCACTTTGTGAAACAAGAAGGACTGTGAATTGCCTCACAGCTGCAAGCTAAGTATCACAGACCTGATAAGGGATTTGTACAAATTACCAGATTGTTTGGAGACGAGTGCTCTTTGCTATACAAAAAGAGTGCTTAGTTTATTTGAATTTTCAAACTTGTGTGTGTCTGAAATTTGTACCTGTGAATTTTTGGGAGGATTCTACCAGAGAGCCCGACAGAACAAAGAAGGTAGCTTCATTCTGAAAGTTTAAAATCTAAAAATCTAGATGATGGAGGAGAAAGAGAGGAGGAGGAGGAAGAAGAGGAGGAAGAGAAGGAGGAGAAGGAGAAGGGCATACTGGATGGACCAAGAGGTCTTTTTCTGCCATCAATCTTCTATGTTTCTATGTTTCTAACTGCAATAAAGCAATGGTAAAAAAAATACATGAAATTGATATTAAGGAGATATGGAGAAGATTGAAGCACTAACACCTAAATGATTAGATGTGATTAGAAAAGAAGCAGCCTAAAAACTGTATTTGTTAACAGCTTTTTAAATACATATAAGAAATTGGAGTAATTATTTTTGTCCAGATGTCAAATGCCTCAAAGGAGGCAGCATTGGATGGATTGTGAATACTGAATTTTAAAAAAATTAATCATTGTAATGTATTTCAAGATTGATGGTATATTATATAACTGTGTTCAGTTCTGGAGACCTCACCTACAAAAAGATATTGACAAAATTGAACGGGTCCAAAGACGGGCTACAAGAATGGTGGAAGGTCTTAAGCATAAAACATATCAGGAAAGACGTAATGAACTCAATCTGTATAGTCTGGAGGACAGAAGGAAAAGGGGGGACATGACCGAAACATTGAAATACATTAAAGGGTTAAATAAGGTCCAGGAGGGAAGTGTTTTTAATAGGAAAGTGAACACAAGAACAAGGAGACACAATCTGAAGTTAGTTGGGGGAAAGATCAAAAGCTACGCGAGAAAACATTATTTTACTGAAAGAGTAGTAGATCCTTGGAACAAACTTCCAGCAGACGTGGTAGATAAATCCACAGTACAACTGAATTTAAACATGCCTGGGATAAACATATATCCATCCTAAGATAAAATACAGGAAATAGTATAAGGGCAGACTAGATGGACCATGAGGTCTTTTTCTGCCGTCAGACTTCTATGTTTCTATGTTTCTATTATTTTTCACATGTGATTGGAGTGAAAAATTAAAAAAAAATTCTTTGCCAGAGAAATGCACTTTGCCCGAAAAGATTTGTCTAAACAAAAACGACAAAGCATTTTGAAGCTCCGTTGCTGGTGATATTTAATACTCCGATTGGACAAAGCCGTAGGAAGCACTCAGCCTTGGCCTGGTGGAAGGGAGGATTATATGACCGCCCACCCCAACCTTTTTTTCCATGACTTTCTAACCAGTGAGCCAGCGGAGAAAAAGTTTCCCTTGCTTGCAACAACTGGTTTCAGGTTGATGACAATATCTAAGGAAGCTCCAATTTCCTCTCCTTCAATTGGCCAAATACTCAGGAAGGCTATCGGACAAGGAAGAGGGTGTGTGTGTCAGACGCTGGGGAAGTGAAGGCAATTTCTCTGCCTATTAGATTAGAATATCTAATCTGGAATATATTAGCAAAGTTTATTACTTTGCTGATGTAATCAAAGTTGATTGCATCATAGCAAAAAAGCACTTTGTCTGTAACCCAATGGCATACTTACTTATTTTACTAAAATGGGTTTTTCAATTGCAGTCACATCATTCAGAGATGCCTATATCGATCTGAATCTATCAACATACCGTATAAGACAGTGTATATCCTGGGTCTTGAAAGCTTAGAACTGCGGCGCCTAAAACACGATTTAAGTATTGCCCACAAGATCATATGCTGCAACGTCCTTCCGGTCAACGACTACTTCAGCTTCAACCGCAACAACACAAGAGCACGCAACAGATTCAAACTTAATATTAACCGCTCCAAACTTGACTGTAAAAAATATGACTTTAACAATCGAGTTATCGAAGCGTGGAACTCATTAGTGTCAACTCCCAACCCCCAACATTTCTCCCTTAGACTCTCCACGATTGACCTCTCCAGGTTCCTAAGAGGCCAGTAAGGGACGTACATAAGTGCACTGATGTGCCTATCGTCTGCTGTCCAATTGTCTTTCCTTATCTCATATATCATATATATTCTCTCCCTCCCATCTACTTCTCTTCTTTTTTTACTCTCTATCTTTATATATATTACTTAATGTCTATTCTCTTCCATATGTATTGTATATTGGACAAAGAATAAATAATAAATAAAATAAATAATAAGACACACTTTTTTCCTCCGTAAAAGAGGCTGATAATTAGGGTGCGTCTTATACTCTGAATGTAGCTTTTTTTCCCCAGCCCTAACTAGCTGCTAACGATCTTCCCAGTTCTTAACATGCAGGTTCTTTCATTGTTTCTCTCTGCAAAGAATGTTTTCCAAGCCCTAAGTCGTTGCAGGGGGTTTTTCATTGTTCTAACATGCAAATTTCTTTCCAGCCCCTAATCAGGTGCTGATGATGTTCCCAGCTCTTAGTGGCTTGCAAGCTCTTTCATTGTTACTCTCTGGCAAGAATGCATTCCAAACCCTGTTTTTGTAGGGGGGGGGGGTTTCATTGCTTTACTTGTCTCAGATATTTCTTTTCAGCCATAACCAGGTGCTATTAATGTACCCAAGCTCTTTCATTGTTACTCTCTGTAAAGAATTTTTTCCAAGCCCTAAGTCTTTGTAGTTTTTTTTTTCATTGTTTACTTGCTCTGAATGTTTCTTTCCAGCCCTAACCAGGTGCTAATAATGTTCCCAGCTCTTACCTGCTTGCAAGCTCTTTCGTTGTTACTCTCTGCAAAGAAGAATGTTTTCCAAGCCCTAAGTCTTTGCAGGGCTTTTTCCATTGCTCTACTTGCTCAGACTGTTTCTTTTCTATTCTATTCCATTCCATTCCATTCTACTCTACTCTATATTTCATTGTAACTCTTCGTTGAGGCTGAAGGGTCCAAATGTACCCCTAGCATTCATTCATTCATTCATTCATTCATTCATTCATTCATTCATTCATTCATTTATTGGATTTGTATGCCACCCCTCTCCGGAGACTCGGGGCGGCTAACAGCAATAATAAAACAGCGTACAATAATAATTCAATACTAAAAATGATTAAAAACCCATTAATATAAAAACCAAACATACATACAGACATACCATGTATAAAATTGTAAAGGCCTAGGGGATAAGAGTATCTCAATTCCCCCATGCCTGGCGGCAGAGGTGGGTTTTAAGTAGCTTACGAAAGGCAAGGAGGGTGGGGGCAATTCTAATTTCTGGGGGGAGTTGGTTCCAGAGGGCCGGGGCCGCCACAGAGAAAGCTCTTCCCCTGGGTCCCGCCAAGCAGCATTGTTTAGTTGACGGGACCCGGAGAAGGCCCACTCTGTGGGACCTAACTGGTCGCTGGGATTCGTGCAGCAGAAGGTGGTCCCTGAGATAATCCGGTCCGGTGCCATGAAGGGCTTTATAGGTAATGACCAACACTTTGAATTGTGACCGGAAATTGATCGACAACCAATGCAGACTGAGGAATGTTGGTGTAACATGGGCATATTTGGGAAAGCCCATGACTGCTCTCACAACTGCATTCTGCACGATCTGAAGTTTCCAAACACTTTTCAAAGGTATCCCATGTAGAGAGCGTTACAGTAGTCGAGCCTCGAGGTGATGAGGGCATGAGTGACTGTGAGCAGTGACTCCCGGTCCAAATAGGGCCGCAACTGGTGCACCAGGCGAACCTGGGCGAACGCCCCCCTCGCCACAACTGAAAGATGTTTCTCTAATGTGAGCTGTGGATCGAGGAGGACACCCAAGTTGTGGACCCTCTCCGAGGGGGTCAATAATTCCCCCCCAGGGTGATGGTTTTTTTTTTAATTAAAGTTTTTTTATTAAATTTTATCACAACAAACAAACGAAAAAAACCAAAAAAATTAAAAGAAAAAGTGCCCAACACCAATAACCCCTCCACCCCCCAGGGTGATGGACGGACAGATGGAATTGTCCTTCTTGGGAGGCAAAACCCACAGCCACTCCGTCTTGTCTGGGTTGAGTTTGAGTTTGTTGACACCCATCCAGGCCCCAACAGCCTCCAGGCACCGGCACATCACTTCCACTGCTTCGTTGACTGGACTGCTGTCTCGGTTATTGTGAAGGCCGTGTTTTGCTTCCATGGTGCAGCCAAAAGATGAGATTTCATAACAGGCCCTACTCTCTCCTTGTAACTCAAGCACCGGCATGTGTCTTTCCCTGCTTACTTTCAGTCCGAAAGCAATTTTTGCACTTTGAATCCCAAATCCTTAATATTAGCAAGGATCCTGTTGCCTTCCGTGGGTTTTCTTTCGGGACTTCTGCCCATTTTCAAGACGTAACCATCCAGCTTTTTTGTGTGTGTGTCTTCTTCCTTTTGAACTCTTGATGAAGTTCCTCTGATGAGGCTCCAAGTGACTTTTTGGAGGCTCAAAGGAATCAACTTTTTTGATTTCTGGAAGCAAAATCACTCCCGTGGCTGTGATGTTGCTGAGAGCTATTTAGGGAATCAGATTAATACAAGCTCTTCATGAGCCACTGGCTGTATAACTATAGAGGAATGAATCAGCAGCCCAGTAGCCTGCAGGCTAGTTCTTAATTGAAAATGAAGAGAGAAAATAGATGCAACCTCAGATCCAAAAGTTAAATAGCCTGGAAAAGGTTTTACACAATTGGAATGTTTGAAGGACTAGATGAGAACCTGGGCAGAACTCATTGTCCAATATAATATTATTATTATTTATTGGATTTGTATGCTGCCCCTCTCTGCAGACTCGGGGCGGCTAACAACGATAAAAACAGCATGTACAATCCAATTAATAAGACAACTAAAGACCCTTATTATAAAAATGAGCTAGGGTGGCGCAGCAGGTAGGGTGCTGTACTGCAGGCCACTAAAGCTGACTGTAGATCTGCAGGTCAGCGGTTCAAATCTCATCACCAGCTCAAGGTTGACTCAGCCTTCCATCCTTCCGAGGTGGGTAAAATGAGGACCCGGATTGTGGGGGCAATAGGCTGGCTGTGTTTAAAAAGTGCTATTGCTAACATGTTGTAAGCCGCCCTGAGTCTAAGGAGAAGGGCGGCATAAAAATCAAATCAAATCAAATCAAATAAATAACTAAATAAAAACCAAACATACACACATACATACCATGCATAACTTGTAATGGCCTCGGGGGAAGGAATATCCTAACACCCCCATGCCTGGCGATAAAGGTGGGTCTTGAGTAATTTGCGAAAGACAAGGAGGGTGGGGGCTGTTCTAATCTCTGGGGGGAGTTGATTCCAGAGGGCGAGGGCCACCACAGAGAAGGCTCTTCCCCTGGGGCCCGCCAAACGACATTGTTTGGTCGACAGGACCCGGAGGAGGCCAACTCTGTGGGACCTTATTGGCCGCTGGGATTCGTGCGGTCGAAGGCGGTTCCGGATGTATTCTGGCCCAATGCCATGTAGGGCTTTAAAGGTCATTACCAACACTTTGAATTGTGACCGGAAACCGATCGGCAGCCAGTGCAGGCTATGGAGTGTTGAAGAAATGTGGGCGAATCTAGGGAGCCCCGCGATGGTTCTCGCGGCCGCATTCTGCACGATCTGAAGTTTCCGAACACTTTTCAAAGGTAGCCCCATGTATTGCAATAATCGAACCTCAAGGTGATGAGGGCATGAGTGACTGTGAGCAGTGACTCCCTGTCCAAATAGGGCCGCAACTGGTGCACCAGGCGAACCTGGGCAATACTATATTTCCCTGAAAATAAGACCCTGTCTTAAAAAATTTTGAACCCTGAGAAAGAGGAGCCAGAGGATTTAGATGTTGATTTGGCCAAGCATTGTCTTGAAACGCCGCATCGCAAAGTTTAATCTGGTTTCTTTGAATGGTTGAATCGAGTTAGGGAAAAAACAATATTTGTGAACAAAAAGAGAAAAGGAAGGAAGAAAATATAAAGAAATGGCCTCCGATATTCTTCACAGCACTTGTCAGTCCAAATATGGTCAAAAGGTTTGGAATTTCCCATTCCATTCAACGCCATGGCTTCGAAAGAGTGACCCAATTCGATTTAATCCTTAGGGTTACGATCCCATCAAAACACCTGATCAAATCTTGGCCTGGGACTCTCCTAATGGAATCTGAAACCTCCACATGTGTGTGTCAAGGCTTCTTTGTGAATAAATCCAAAGGATTTCCTGCACCAAAATAACTTTCCATTTTTTGTGTGGTCTTTTATTTTCAGCTCAAAAAAATGCTTATGAAAGTTGTTGGACACTAATGTATTTTCAGGAAGGCAAATTGTGGTTGCATCTCTGGGATTTTATTATCTCCCCCCTGTTCTGTCGGGCTCTCTGGTAGAATCCTCCCAAAAATGCACAGATACAATTTCAGACACACACACGTTTGAAAATTCAAAACAATGTTCTTTATAATGAAAATTCACTTAAACCAAGCCCTCTTTTGGGATAGCAAAGAGCACTCGTCTCCAAACAAACTGGTAGTTTGTACAAGTCCCTTATCAGTTCTGTGATACTTAGCTTGCAGCTGTGAGGCAATTCACAGTCCTTCTTCTTTCACAAAGTGAAACACACTTTGCTCTGGTTTAGTTTCAAAGCGGGGGAAAATCAGCACACAAAAGGTCCAAGTCAGTAAAGCAGTCATGAAACACAATGATCAGCTAATCCTCCACAATGGCCAAACCCACAGGCTGCTCTTTACAGCAGCCTTACTAATTACCACAGCCCCCCCCAACCACAGGTGGCCTCATTTTCTTTGATAATAATCTCTCAGTTGTTGCTGCCTATGCATTGCTCTCCGCATGCGTGGCTGTATCATTAACTCTTGTTCTGAATCCAAGGAGGAGCTAGATAATTGATCTCCTTCTGAGCTGTCTGCCACACTCTCCTCCTCCCTGTCACTCATGTCTTCTTGGTCAGAGGAGCCTTCATCATCAGATTCCACCGGGGGCAAAACAGGCCTGCAGCATGTGGATGTCTCCTCCACATCCACAGTCCTTGGGGCAGAAGCTGGGCCAGAGCTAACCACAACACCCCCCTTTTTTTTCCTTTTGAATTCAAACAACACTTTTAAAAACACAATTACATTTCGATGTTTTATTATTCCAGTTGCAACTGACTTGCCATTTTGCACTGGGCAATACAGGTGGTTGCCGTCTTGCGACCATTCATTTAGTGACCACACAAAGTTACAAGAGCACTGAAAATAGTGACATAACAATTTTTCACCCTTATAACCATCGCAGCATCGCTAGTGTCAGGGGACTCACATTTGAATGCTCGTATTTAGTTGCAGTGTTTTGGGGTCACTTCATCCCCTTTTGTAAGCAAAGTCCACAAAGAAGCCAGATTCACTTAACACCCATGTTATTTGTTTGTTTGTTTAATTCAATTTCTATGCCGCCCTTCTTACAGCAAAAAAATAAAATATTTTTTTGAGTATAAGACACACTTTTTTCCTCCCTAAAAGAGACTGATAGTTAGGGTACGTCATATACTCTTATACATACCGGTAGGAACCCACTACTGAGATAATGTGCAGAGGCTTAGGGACGGTAAAAAATGGGCCTATCAGAAGTTTAGGAAGCAGAAAACGGGCCTCCAGAGGCCCTCCGGAGCCTCGGGAGACCATTTTTGCCCTCCCAGAGGCTCTAGGAAAGCTTCGAGACCTGCGACGCAAAAACAACTCCCCGAGCCATGGTGCAGGAGTCCGACTAGGCCATGCCCATCATGGCTACACCCACCCAGCAACTGGGTGGAGAAGCCCTTGCTAAAATGTTTGAAGCCCACTCCTGGCTATGTGTTATTATGTAACCTGTTCACTTAAAAATTGGCTGTTTTGGTTCTGCATGGCTTATCCTCTGCTCCTGGGTACAATGGCATGTGAGAATGACCTTAGGGGAAAGACGGAATGCTCGGGAACAGTTTGGCTCTTTTTTGAAAAAAATATTATTATTATTATTATTATTATTATTATTATTATTATTATTATTATTATTATTATTAAAAATTGCCTTTATTGGTTATTTAAATATGAAACAAAGAAAATAAACCAACACACACACATATAAAATGATCGTATAGGAAGAGTAATATATATATAATTTTCAAAATTCAGCAAAAAAACATGTGACATATATATATATATCCAACTTCTCATAAATGAACGTTTAACGAAAAGAAAAGAAAGAAAACATAGAAATATAGAAGATTGACAGCAGAAAAAGACCTCATGGTCCATCTAGTCTGCCCTTATACTATTTCTTGTATTTTATCTTAGGATGGATATATCTTTATCCCAGGCATGTTTAAATTCAGTTACTGTGGACTTACCAACCATGTCTGCTGGAAGTTTGTTCCCAGCATCTACTACTCGTTCAGTAAAATAATATTTTCTCACGTTACTTCTAATCTTCCCCCCAACTAACCTCAGATTGTGCCCCCTTGTTTTTGTGTTCACTTTCCTATTAAAAACACTTCTCTCCTGAACCTTATTTAACCCTTTAACATATTTAAATGTTTCAATCATGCCCCCGCCCTTCCCCTTCTGTCCTCCAGACTATACAGCTTGTTCATTAAGTCTTTCCTGATACGTTTTATGCTTAAGACCTCCCACCATTCTTGTAGTCCGTCTTTGGACCCGTTCAATTTTGTCAATATCTTTTTGTAGGTGAGGTCTCCAAAACCGAATACAGTATTCCAAATGGGGTCTCACCAGCACTCTATACAGCGGGGTCACAATCTCCCTCTTCCTGCTTGTTATACCTCTAGCTATGCAGCCAAGCATTCTACTTGCTTTCCCTACTGCCTGACTGCACTCTTCACCCATTTTGAGACTGTCAGAAATCACTACCCTTAAAAGTTTTTGCTAGCACAGAACTGCCAATACAATACTCAGATTGAGGATTCCTTTTGCCCAAGTGCATTATTTTACATTTGGAAACGTTAAACTGCAGTTTCCATTGCTTTGAACACTTATCTAGTAAAGCTAAATCATTTGCCATATTACAGACGCCTCCAGGAATATCAACCCTATTGCACACTTTAGAGTGATCGGCAAATAGGCAAAACTTCCCTACTAAACCTTCCCCTATGTCACTCATAAACATATTAAAAAGAATAGGACCCAGAACAGACCCTTGTGGCATTTATTTATTTATTTATTTATTTATTTATTTATTTGTTTGTTTGTTTGTTTGTTTGTTTGTTTGTTTGTTTATTTATTTATTTATTTATTATTTGGATTTGTATGCCGCCCCTCTCCGAAGACTCGGGGCGGCATACCACTTGTAATCAGGCTCTGCTCAGAATACTCGCCATTAACAACAACCCTGTGATGTCTACGCTTCAGACAGCTGCAAATCCATTGAACTATCCAGGGATTAAGTCCAATCTTCACTAATTTATCTATCAGCTCTTTATGTGGAACCGTATCAAAGGCTTTTCTGAAGTCCAGAAAGAAAAGAAAGAAAACAAAGAAAAGAAAGAAAAAAGAAGAGAAGGTCAATTGTTCTGTTGGCTGTCATTTTTGCACAGCCCTTGTATAGTATCATATTTTATTTATAGAGTTATTGTTAATGGCGAGTATTCTGAGCAGAGTCAGGTTACAAGTGGTGTGCCACAAGGGTCTGTTCTGGGTCCTATTCTTTTTAATATGTTTGTGAGTGACATAGGGAAAGGTCTGGTAGGGAAGGTTTGCCTATTTGCCGATGACTCTAAAGTGTGCAATAGGGTTGATATTCCTGGAGGGGTCTGTAATATGGTAAATGATTTAGCTTTACTAGATAAATGGTCAAAGCAATGGAAACTGCAGTTTAATGTTTCCAAATGTAAAATAATGCACTTGGGGAAAAGGAATCCTCAATCTGAGTATTGCATTGGCAGTTCTGTGTTAGCAAAAACTTCATAAGAGAAGGATTTAGGGGTAGTGATTTCTGACAGTCTCAAAATGGGTGAGCAGTGTGGTCGGGCGGTAGGAAAGGCAAGTAGGATGCTTGGCTGCATAGCTAGAGGTATAACAAGCAGGAAGAGGGAGATTGTGATCCCCTTATATAGAGCGCTGGTGAGACCACATTTGGAGTATTGTGTTCAGTTCTGGAGACCTCACCTACAAAAAGATATTGACAAAATTGAACGGGTCCAAAGACGAGCTACAAGAATGGTGGAAGGTCTTAAGTATAAAATGTATCAGGAAAGACTTAATGAACTCAATCTGTATAGTCTGGAGGACAGAAGGAAAAGGGGGGACATGATCGAAACATTTAAATATCTTAAAGGGTTAAATAGGGTTCAGGAGGGAAGTGTTTTTAATAGGAAAGTGAACACAAGAACAAGGGGACACAATCTGAAGTTAGTTGGGGGAAAGATCAAAGGCAACATGAGAAAATATTATTTTACTGAAAGAGTAGTAGATCCTTGGAACAAACTTCCAGCAGATGTGGTTGGTAAATCCACAGTAACCGAATTTAAACATGCCTGGGATAAACATAGATCCATTGTAAGATAAAATACAGGAAATAGTATAAGGGCAGACTAGATGGACCATGAGGTCTTTTTCTGCCGTCAGTCTTCTATGTTTCTATGTTTCTATATTTTGACTCTTGTATTCAGGGCTTCCACCCAAGCTAATAAGTGACTTGCTCCTTGCTAACCATCTGTGAGAGCCAGCAGCAACCTTCAATGTGACAGCTCTTTTACACTCCAGCTGTCAACATCTCAACCAAACCCAGGCCGGCAATCTCCCACTTTTGCAGGAGTCAGAGTATAACCAATCAAGAGATGCCTCCATCATCCTGTGGTCCTGCGGGATGTGACAAATACCATGCAGAAAAATGCTTATTTTTTTAAAAAAAAATTAATTCTCATTTTACCTGAATGAAAAAGTATTTTGATTTCTGAGTTTCTTTCTAAGCAGAAGTTCAGTAAAATTCTCATGGACAAAATGTGATGTTTTTGATTTAGTGACAACCTGACCCTGGATTGAATTTGGATATTTTGCCTTTTCCTGTATACCTATAATCCCATTCCTAAGAAATTTTTAATTTGAATTTTAAATTAAATTAATTTTAAATTAGGAAAGTATTATTATTAGGAATTTTCTCTTTAATTCTGAGCTACTTCTTTCCTTGTTTAGTTTCCACCCATTGCTTCTTGTCCTACCCTCGGGTGCTTTAGAGCAGTGTTTTTCAATCGGTGTGCCGCGGCACACTAGTGTGCCACAAGACATGGTCAGGTGTGCAGCGAAGCTCAGAGAGAGAAAGGAAGGAAGAGAGAGAGAGAGAAAGGAAGCAAGAAAGAGAGAGAGAGAGAAAGCAAGAGAGAGAGAAAGAGAACAAGAAAAATAAAGCAAGAGAGAGAGAAAGAGAGGGAGGGAAGGAGAGAGAGAGAAAGACCTAGAGGTAGGGAGGGAGAGAGAAAGAGAGCAAAAAAGAGAAGAAGGAAGAGAAAGAAAGAGGGATGGAGAGAGAGAGAAAGAAAGAAGAAGGGAGAGAAAGAGGGAGGGGGAGAGAAATAGAGCGAAAGGGAGGAAGAAAGAGAGAGATAATTTTTTTGTCCAAACTTTTTTTAGCCAAACCCCCCCCCCCCCGCTCAATGTGCCCCAGGGTTTCGTAAATGTAAAAAATGTGTCGCGGCTCAAAAAAGGTTGCTTTAGAGAATAGCTTGACTCCCTCTTCTTTGCGGCAACCCCTGAGATATTGGAACATAGCTATCATATCTTCCCTAGTCCTTCTTTTCATTAAACTAGACCAGTGTTTTTCAACCAGTGTGCCGCGGCACACTAGTGTGCCGTGAGACATGGTCAAGTGTGCCGCGAAGCTCAGAGAGAGAAAAAAAGCAAGAGAGAAAGAAAGCAAGAGAGAGAGAAAGAAAGCAAGAGAGAGAAAGAGAACAAGAGAGAGAGAGAGAGAAAGAGAGGGAGGGAAGGAGAGAGAGAGAGAAAGACATAGAGGGAGGGAGGGAGAGAGAAAGAGCGAAAAAGAGGAAGGAAGGAAGGAAGAGAAAGAAAGAGGGATGGAGAGAGAAAAAAGGAAGGGAGAGAAAGAGGGAGGGAGAGAGAAATAGAGAGAAAGGGAGGAAGGGAGAGAGAGAATTTTTTTGTCCAAACTTTTTTTAGCCCCCACCCTCCCCCCGCTCAATGTGCCCAAGGTCTTGCCTCCCAAGGACAATTCTATCTGTCCGTCCATTACCCTGGGGGGGGAATTATTGACCCCCTCAGAGAGGGTCCGCAACTTGGGCGTCCTCCTCGATCCACAGCTCACATTAGAAAAACACCTTTCAGCTGTGGCGAGGGGGGCGTTTGCCCAGGTTCGCCTGGTGCGCCAGTTGCGGCCCTATTTGGACCGGGAGTCATTGCTCACAGTCACTCATGCCCTCATCACCTCGAGGCTCGACTACTGTAACGCTCTCTACATGGGGCTACCTTTGAAAAGTGTTCGGAAACTTCAGATCGTGCAGAATGCAGCTGCGAGAGCAATTATGGGCTTCTCCAAGTATGCCCATATCACTCCAACACTCCGCAGTCTGCATTGGCTGCCGATCAGTTTCCGGTCACAATTCAAAGTGTTGGTTATGACCTATAAAGCCCTTCATGGCACCGGACCAGAATATCTTCGGGACCGCCTCCTGCCGCACGAATCCCAGCGACCGGTTAGGTCCCACAGAGTTGGCCTTCTCCGGGTCCCGTCGACTAAACAATGTCGTCTGGCGGGACCCAGGGGAAGAGCCTTCTCTGTGGGGGCCCCGACCCTCTGGAACCAGCTCCCCCCTGAGATTAGGATTGCCCCCACCCTCCCTGCCTTTCGTAAACTCCTTAAGACCCACCTTTGCCGTCAAGCATGGGGGAACTAAAACACCTCCCCCTTGCCCATGTTGTTTTGTTGATTGACTGACTGTGTGCCTGTTTTTTTATATATACTGTTTTTTTATGAGATTATTAATTTCAATTGGAATCTGGATGGGTGGGCATTGGATTTGGTATTGTGTACTGTACTGTTTTTTATTATTGTTGTGAGCCGCCCCGAGTTTGCGGAGAGGGGCGGCATATAAATCCAATAAACCTAAACCTAAACCTAAACCTAAATGTAAAAAATGTGCCGCGGCTCAAAAAAGGTTGAAAATCACTGAACTAGACAACCAAAGGCCCCCAAATAAGACCATTATATCCAAAGTGTGGTATATGGGAGAATGACCTTGGGGGATAGAAGAAGAAGGTGGACACTTGAAAACCAACATATTATATGGATATTTCATTCTACAGAATGAGGGGACCACCAGGAAATATTTCAGAAGAGATCCTCCCTAGTTTTCTATAGAGTAAAAGAAAAGTAAGGGGACAAATTACAACATCCATTAGTCCCCCCACCAATTGAGAAAAAATAGTTTTGGGAAAAGTATGCAGAAAGTGGAGTCTGTGCTACCATCATCTCAAAATAATACACTTACGTAAAAGGATAAAAGAATATTGATTCAGGACTTAGATGGGGATCTGACAAAGAAATGTCTGGCAGCTCAGCTGAGAAGTGAGGTTTTTATTTTAACCTTTAAGAATGACACCAATTTCACAGCTGTTAATGGCATGTGGAAATTATCCATCCAGAACTCCAGGGCTCCGGTAAATAGGGAGAGGGAGAAATCTCCACATTAATTTGCTGGCTTCTTTGTTCCGAGGTATCTAATTTTATGCTTTTTAATCTGATCGTCTCATTTCTTTTTTATTTGTTAAAAAGGGCCCGTAAGAAGATATGGCTTGACTGCAGATCAGATATGGAGTTAAGAAAGAGACAGCGGAGTCAACTTTGCAATTTTACAAGAAGTCTCTTCATTAATGTCATGCCATTAAGATCTGCTGGAGAAAGGACAAGGCGAAGGTAAATGATAAAATATGTCATATGGCTTCAGAAAGAAAATCTACCTTTTATCTAGTTGGGAACAGCATGCCACCACAAAGGAGTGGGCATTAGATGACTCTGCAATAAATACCCTTTTGCCATTTTGCTGTCATTGTGGTTACAAATGGCCCGTAATGGCCCCTACAAATGTCCCATGCACCCCAGTGGCCGATTAGGTCCCACAGAGTTGGCCTTCTCCAGGTCCCATCAGCCAGACTATGTCGTCTGGGGCCTAGGGGAAGAGCCTTCTCTGTGGTGGCCCTGGCCGTCTGGAACGAACTCCCTTCAGAGATACATACCGCCTCCTTCCTCCTGGTCTTTTGTAAAACTCTGAAGACCAGTGCAGTAGTGGGCTGCCAGATTGTGCTATCTCTCTCTCTCTCTCTCTCTCTCTCTCTCTCTCTCTCTCTCTCTCTCTCTCTCTCTCTCTCTCTGTGTCTATTTCTCTCTCTCTCTCTCTCTCTCTCTCTCTCTCTGTCTGTCTGTCTGTCTATCTGTCTCTCTCTCTCTCTCTCTCTCTCTCTATCTCTGTCTGTCTATCTATCTATCTATCTATCTATCTATCTCTATTTACCTACCTACCTACCTATCCATCCATCCATCCATCCATCCATCCATTCATTCATTCGATTTTTATACCACCCTTCTCCTTAGACTCTCTCCCTTGTCTCCCTCAGGGTCCCCTGAGATCATTCTTTCCA
Organism: Erythrolamprus reginae; assembly: GCF_031021105.1. NCBI lineage: Eukaryota > Metazoa > Chordata > Lepidosauria > Squamata > Dipsadidae > Erythrolamprus > Erythrolamprus reginae. The sequence goes on along the minus strand of NC_091961.1, from coordinate 7,418,837 downwards.
TCACCAAGAAAAGAGGTCTTCAGCAACTGGGCTTGCATTGTCCCTACAGTTGGTTCATTGCTCCTAAATGCTATAATCTACCCAACAATAAAGAGAGATCGTTGCTTTACGTAATTATCTTGTAGAGGAACTGTGAAGAATATTATAGAAGTAGAGTGGTACCTCTACCTAAGAGCGCCTCTACTTACAAACTTTTCTACATAAGAACCGGGTGTTCAAGATTTTTTGCCTCTTCTCAAGAGCCATTTTCCACTTACAAACCTTAGCCTCGTAAACTGTAACCGGAAAAGGTAGGGAGAAGCCTCCGTGGGGCCTCCCTAGGAATCTCCTGGGAGGAAACAGGGTCTCCACCCTCCTTGTGGTTTCCCCAATCGCACGCATTATTTACTTTTACATTGATTCCTATGGGAACAATTGCTTCTTCTTACAAACTTTTCTACTTTTCATTTATGACTCTCTTTTCCACTCTTGGGTTAGAACAATCACATGAATGTTGCAATTGTAAAGAACACAAGTCATCTATTAGATATAGCATGTCCATATTTTTAAAAGCCTGCTGCTACAAATGAAATTTGCTAAAGATTTTTGGAGCTAATCAGTGAAAGAGGGAGAAGGACAGTAATAAATGTTAGGTTTTTCCCCATTTGAATATCATTGCTTTACATAATTATCTTGTAGAGGAACTGTGGAGAATATTATAGAAGTACAGTGGTACCTCTACCTAAGAGTGCCTCTACTTACAAACTTTTCTAGATAAGTACCGGGTGTTCAAGATTTTTCTTCTCAAGAGCCATTTTCCACTTACAAACCCGAGCCTCCGAAACTGTAACCGGAAAAGACAGTGAGAAGCCTCTGTGGGGCCTCTCTAGGAATCTCTGCGAGGAAACAGGCCCAGAAAATCAGAGAGAAACCTCCATGGGCCTCTCTAGGAGTCTCCTGGGAGGAAACAGGGCTGGAAAGGGCAGGGAGAAGCCTCCATGAGGCCTCTCTAGGAATCTCCTGGGAGGAAACAGGGCCTCCACCCTCCCTGTGGTTTCCCCAATCACACATATTATTTGCTTTTACATTGATTCCTATGGGAAAAATTGTTTCTTCTTACAAACTTTTGTACTTAACAAACTGGTCACAGAACGAATTAAGTTTCTAAGTAGCGGTACCTCTGTATATCTTATTGGGGAAAAAAATACATCTTGATGGATTCTGTCCTCCCATTCCACTGTTAAGTTCCCGGTGCTGTAGACTCACATACACAGGCTGATTGGCAGATCACTGCAATATGAAGAAATAATTTAAGAGAAATGAATGGCTATCATAGGTTGAATATCAATGGGGAACTGCCCACAACAGAGAAAATCAACACCATGCCTTCCTAATGGTTTGGACCTCAAGTCCCATCAACCCCAGCCAGCATGGACAATGACAAATGATTCTAGGACTTGTTTAATACAAGATTTTAAAAGGCCTGACTCTGTCATCTACCCTATCACTTAGCAGTCATTGGATATTGCGCATTTATTTACCAGGCTAATGTTCACCAAATGAAAATCTCTGAAGTTCTGCAGAATCCTGCAACCTAAAATTTTCACTGCTAAACTCCTTATGTCTCAACAAAGGAAAGTATTTACTGACCCCTTGCAACCTGGAAATAAATTGTTTAAACTCCTACCCTCAAAATAAATGCTATAGAACACTGCACACCAAGACAACTAGACACAATAACAGTTTTTCCCCCAAACATCATCACTCTGCTAAACAAATAATTCCCTCACCACTGTCAAACTATTCACTAAGGTTGCATTACTATTACTATACTATTGGAGCATTCACAACTTCTGAAGGCAAGCTGTTCCACTGGTTAATTGTTCTAACTGTCAGAAATACTGTACTGGGATGTATATTTTCTTTTATGTACACTGAGAGCATATGCACCAAGACAAATTCCTTGTATGTCCAATCACACATGGCCAATAAAGAATTCTATTCTATTCTATTCTATTCTATTCTATTCTAGTCTAGTCTAGTCTAGTCTATTGTAGTTCATGGTTGAAGAAGGGGTCTTTGAGCTTGGTTGACAAATTCCTTGTGTGTCCAATCACACTTGACCAATAAAGAATTCTATTCTAGTCTAGTCTAGTCTAGTCTAGTCTAGTCTAGTCTAGTCTATTGTAGCTCATGGTTGAAGGAAGGGTCTTTGAGCTTGGTTGACAAATTCCTTGTGTGTCCAATCACATTTGGCCAATAAAGAATTCTTTTCTATTCAATTCTATTCTATTCTATTCTATTCTAGTCTAGTCTAGTCTATTCTAGTCTATTCTAGTCTATTCTAGTCTAGTCTATTGTAGTTCATGGTTGAAGGAGGGGGTCTTTGAGCTTGGTTGATTTTCCTACAGATGTTTGCTTACCTAGATTAGGTATGATCAGGGCTAGTAAGGAATGGGGTTTGTTCTAGCATTGATGATGTTACCTAGTTTGGGTGATGAAATTGAACCAAGAAAAACAACCAAGCTCAGGGAACACCAAGGACTCCACAAACTACTTCTGTTTCTCCCATCTCAAAGGCAACTATCGATAGTAAGAATCCTGTCACTCAACTCCAAAATCTATTAAAAAATCATAGGTTTTAGAAACAAGACGGGAAAAATATATAACACACATACATAATATGTTTATACACACACATAAACACACATGTATATACATTTATATTTATATATTAATATATTAATGTACACATATGCATATACATATCCATACACATACGCCTGCGTGCACACATACATACATACATACATACATACATACATACATACATACCGGTACATACATACATACTTTACTTTAATCAGATTTGTATGCCGCCCCTCTCCGCATACATACATACATACATACATACATACATACATACATACGTAGGTAAGTAAGTAGATAGATAGGTAGGTAGGTAGGTAGGTAGGTAGATGATAGATAGATAGAGTCCTCGGAGAGGGGCGGCATACAAATCTAAATAATAAATAATAAATAAATAAATAAATAGATAGATAGATAGATGATAGGTAGGTAGGTAGGTGATAGATAGGTACGTAGGTAGGTAGGTAGGTAGGTAGGTAGGTAGGTAGGCAGGCAGGTAGGTAGATGATAGATAGACAGACAGACAGACAGACAGACAGACAGACACAGAGACAGACAGTCAGACAGACAGAGATATAGACAGGGATGGGCTCCTACGGGAACGGCCAGGAACGCAGTACCGGTAGCAAAATTTGGAGCTCCACCCCAGAGCCCCCAATTTGCACTGAAAGATGTTGAAACAAAATGCATAAGCCACGCCCACAGTGTGGTAGTAAAAAATTTGGTAGCCCATCACTGGATATAGATGTACTGTATATATAAGCGTACATATAAATTATACACACATACACATAAGTTGTGTGGACTGTAAGGAAGACAGCAGGGTAACGCTGATCCTAAAGATTTATTTTTTTATTTATTCGTTGGATTTCTACGCCGCCCCTCTCCGAGGACTTTATCATGGGCTGCCTTCATCTGGGCCTTCCAATGCAACTGCTTTTATTATCCAATTCCATTCATATTGCAGGGAGTGCTTATTATTAAACCTCTACCCCTTTTCAGGTCTTCGGAAGACAAATGTTCTTGACAAAAGATTTCACCTTTCCTTCCCCGCTGCGTCGGAGCGAATCCACACGGATGCAAGTCTCAAAACCATCCTTTTGGGACCCCGTTCCAAGCCTAGGACCCTCAACCTCACTTTAAACGTGTTAAGGGAAATGAACCACGCGTGGGTCCCGGTGCCCGCGTGGGTTTTTATGGTGGTTTTTTTCTTCTTCTTCAGATTCCGTCCGGAGGTCCTTTTAATAGGTTGGAAAATATTCTTCCCCTGAACTTTCCTGGCGTCCTGTGCTTGAATGAGCATCGCTTCTCATTGGCCGCCCACCGCGTCCCCCGATTGGTTCCCGGTCGGGGAAGGACTTTGAGGGGTGGGGTGGGGGGAGATAAGAGAAGCTATAAAAGCTCCAGGTTGGTCACCTGCAGCGAGTAGGAGCCAGAAGAGAAGAAGAAAGAGACGGGCAGCTGTCTTTGGTTGAGCTGATTCGGCGAGTCTTCTCCTCCTCCTCCTCTTCTTCCTTCTCCTCTCCTTTTCTCCAACAGCCAGAACCGTGTCTTTGCTCAAGCCGGCAGAAGTGGGCAGAGAGAGAGAGAGAGAGAGGCAGAGAGAAAGAAAGAGAGAGAGAGAGAGGAGTCGAGCGAGCACGCCGCGCGAACTTGGCGGAAACTTAAGAGAATGCGCCAAAAGCCCACGCTTCTGCTGCTGCTGGCGGTGGCCGCTGCTGCTTCGGCATCCTATGAACTCGAGCAGAATGACTCCTCCGTCAGCCCCAGGAAGGTCAGGCTGGCAGCCCAAAACTCAGGTAACTTCTCCAGATCCTTTTCCTTAGGGTGGGGGGGAGAGGAGAGGGGGAGGCGGGAGAAGCAGAGAGGGAACCCGAGTGGCCAAGCAGCTGTGGCCGCGCTAAAGCGCGCTCGCTCCGATTACCAGCGCTGGGGTGGGGTGGGGGGGTTCTCCTGCGCAAGTCCCTCTGCTTGAAACCCAAGAAGCCGGGTGCGATGGCAGTAGCACTTAGACTTATCTACCGCTTCGTGGTGCTTTCGCAGCCCTCTCTCAGTGGTTTACAGAGTCAGGCTCTTTCTCACAACATTCTGGGTCCTCATTTTATCCACCTCGGAAGGAAGGAAGGAATAGTAATAACCTTTAGATGTATATACTGCTTCATAGAGCTTTTACAGCCCTCTCTCAGCAGTTTACAGAATCAGCCTCTTGCCCCCAACAATCTGGGTCCTCATTTTATCCAGGAAGGAAGGAAGGAAGGAAGGAAGGAAGGAAGGAAGGAAGGGCAATAACCTTTAGACTTATATACCGCTTCATAGTGCTTTTACAGCCCTTTCTCAGCGGTTTACAGAATCAGCCTCTTTCCCGCAACAATCTGGGTCCTCATTTTATCCACGAAGGAAGGAAGGAAGGGAGGGAGGAATAGCAATAACCTTTAGACTTATATACCGCTTCATAGTGCTTTTACAGCCCTTTCTCAGCGGTTTAAAGAATCAGCCTCTTTCTCCCAACAATCTGGGTCCCCATTTTATCCACCTAGGAAGGAAGGAAGGAAGGAAGGAAGGAAGGAAGGAAGGAAGGAAGGAAGGAAGGAAGGAAGGAATAACCTTTAGACGTATATACCACTTCATCCTGCTTTTACAGCCCTCTCTCAGCGATTTACAGAATCAGCCTCTTGCCCTTAACAATCTGGGTTCTCATTTTACCCACCTTGGAAGGAAAGGAGGAAGGATGGAAGGAAAGAAGGAAGGAAGGAGGGAGGGAGGGAATAGCAATAACCTTTAGACTTATATACCGCTTCATAGAGCTTTTACAGCCCTCTCTCAGCGATTTACAGAATCAGCCTCTTGCCCCCAACAATCCGGGTCCTCATTTTATCCACCTTGGAAGGATAAAAGACTGAGTCAAGCTTGCAAGGGGGAAGCTTGCACAACTTTCTAGTGGGGGGGGGGGTGAAATGGGGGGGGAGGTCTCTGCCCACTGGTTAGGCTTGGCTGCTTGGGGCATGAGAGGGAGCAGTCAAGCGCTCCCTTGTGATGGCGGGGAGGGTCTTCAGAGGGGCACAAAAGCAAGCCTTTGTCATACCACTTTATTAACTAAGAATCCCATCCTTTGCAAATGACAGCCCGGCTTCCGAAATCCTGGATGGTTTTGGAGTTAGATTCGCTGCGCTTCATCCTCTGGGCATTCCCTCTTTAAGCCCTGCCCTTTGCAGAAGTTAACCGAAGCAGGTTGCCACCACTCCTTATTTGCAAAATTAATGTTAAATCCGCCCACCCCACTCTCCAACGTTATTCTGTTAGTTGGCTTCTTCTCCAAAGACAGAAAATTCCAGGACTGGAAAAGATGCCCTTAAAAGAGAGAGAGAGAGAGAGAAAGAAAGCAACCACCATCCATGCTTAAGTAAGGAGCATAAATGCCGGTTCCAGGAGGCTTTTAACTTTTCACATTTCTTTCAGCAACATTTTTGCCTCGCCTTACCTGTCACGCAGAGCTTGGGTTTTCCATAGGTGTGTATCCTAGTGCCCCCAACGAGCTTCCTTTTAAAACGGAAGACTTTTAACACCGGGAGGTTCTCCGCTTTCCAATTATGGCAAGATATCACTTGCATCTTAATTTTCAACCCAAGGAAACTCCACTCCCCTAATCTGACACTTGCCAGGGGAATGGTTTTTATTTCAGATCCGCAGGGCTCTGCAGCACTGATGCTGGAGTATTTGCTCAATTTCCTTTTGTACTTGGTTACTATAGAAACCTAGGGTCTCCGTTCTTCCAGGGTGTCTAAAACAATGAGAGCCCCAATGCTTATTAAACCTGCAGATTGCAAAGTTCTAAGTTGAATCCATGGAAACATCATAAGAGAAAGCGGATGTCCAGGATACCTCCTGATTTCAATATTTCTGTCTCTCTCTCTCTCTCTTTCACTTGGCACCTCTAATAGCATTGGAAGAGAATGCTTCTGGTTTAAAGACTCCACTTGCAAGGGTCTAGAATACAAGTAAAGGTTAATATATATATATATATTTAAAAAATTACTGCTATTGCCCTCCAACATTCCTTGATCTCCTGCAACGTACCTTAGTAAAGTGTTTCTTTTTTAAAGAAAGAAGAAAAGGGAACTTGAGGATATTCCTGATGCCTAAAAGGTGATTGGGTAGAAAAGAAGACGCAAGGCAGAGGTCTTCAAACTTGGCAACTTTAAGACTTGTGGACTTCAACTCCCAGAATTCTCCAGCCACAGCTATGCTAAATTGACTAGAGAATTCTGGGAGGTGAAGTCCACAAGTCTTAAAGTTGCCAAGTTTAGGGACCCCTGGTGTGTGATTCAAAGGTGGTATGTAGTTAAGTATATTATTATTATTATTATTATTATTATTATTATTATTATTATTATTATTAATTAGATTTGTATGCCACCCCTCTCCGTAGACTCGGGGCGGCTTACAGCAATGATAAAAACAATATATAATGACAAATCTAATAGTTAGAATCTAAAATAACAATAGTACATTTCAAAAGTCTAAAAAGCAAGGAACCCCAATATATAAAAACCATACATACAGTCATATCATACACAGAAAACTACATAGGCAGGGGGAGATGTTCAGTTCATGCTTGATGACAGAGGTGGGTTTTAAGGAGTCTACGAAAGGCAAGGAGGGTGGGGGCAGTTCTAATCTCTGGAGGGAGCTGATTCCAGAGGGTCGGAGCCACCACAGAGAAGGATCTTCCTCTGGGTTCCGCCAATATGTTATGAGCCATACCAAGTCTTTGGAGAGGGACGACATATAAATCCAATCAATCAATCAATTCAGCTTGCAGTGTGGGGGGAAAATAATTTTAAAAGGCAATATTAGCATATTTTATATATATACCAAAGCTGCTGGAACAAAATGTCTGCATACAGCTAGTCCTCAGTTTATGGCTACAGTTGGGACCAGAATTTCCGTTGCCGAGCAAAGTTGTTAACTGAGACTGATTTCATGACCTTCTTTTGCCAAGGTTGTTAAGCAAACCCCTGCAGAGTTTCGTGCATTGCAAAGTCATTAAGAGAGTGTCCACCCCATTGACTTTGCTTGTCAGAAGCTGGTTAAGAAAGTCGCAAGTGGTGATCACGTAACTCCAGAATGCTGCAACCATTATCAAATGCATAGAGTTGCCAATCATCTAGATTTTGATCACATGACCTTGGGGGATGCTGCAATGGTCATAAGCCGCTGGTTCAGGGCCATTTTAACTTCAAATTGTTAGTTTTACTTCATTCAAGTGTTCATTTGCGATAAATAATGTCATTTCTTTAATATGATGTCTTACAAAATGCTGTATATCCCAGCTCTGACTCAAGATGGAAGTTCCTGATCTTTTCCCTTTCCTCAATTTTACAACTTCCTTTCAAATTGGACCAAAAGATCTTGGTTGCTTTCGAAGATCAAGAACCGATTTAAATCTGGGTCTCCGTGGCCCTAGTGCAACATTTAGTCCTTGGAAAGGGTGGGATATTAATCCAATTAATAAATAGAAGCATACTGTTGAAAAAGACCTCATGGTCCATCTAGTCTGCCCTTATACTATTTCCTGTATTTTATCTTAGGATGGATCTATGTTTATCCCAGGCATGTTTAAATTCAGTTACTGTGGATTTATCAACCACGTCTGCTGGAAGTTTGTTCCCAGCATCTACTATTCTTTCAGCCAAATAATATTTTCTCACATTGCTTCTGATCTTTCCCCCAACTAACCTCCGATTGTGCCCCCTTGTTCCTGTGTTCACTTTCCTATTAAAAATAATAAATAAATAAAATTTAACCGGGACTTTCCATTGCCTTTACACAAAAATCTTTCCATCTGTACTTCACTTTCTAAAACTCATCTTTAGGAATGGCTTTCTAATTTATTGTCTTGTGAGCCACCCCGAGCCTTATTATTATTATTATTATTATTATTATTATTATTATTATTATTATTATTAATTATTAGGACACATTTGCTCATAGATGGCCTTCATCTGGAACTATGGAGTAGAGCTATATGATAAAATGCTCATTTCATAATCTGTAGCGGATACAGTACTAGCTTCAATTCAATATAGAGCTCAAATGCAGTGGTTAGAATGCAGTACTGCAAGTTACTTCCGCTGATCACCAGCTGCCAGTAGTTTGATAGATTGAATCTCAGTAGGCTCAATGTGGACTCTTAGTTCCATCCTTCCAAGATTAATTTAAAAAGAGGACCCAGGTTGTTGGGGGCAATAGGCTTACTCTCTGTAAGCTGCTTAGAGAGGGCTGTAAAGCACTGCGAAGCGGTATATAAGTCTAAATGCTATAGCTAATTCATAAGAAAATTGCATAAAGGGAGAGGGGGAAGGAGGGGAGATGTGAGGTCGCGTGTTGAATGATCGGTATTAGTGATGGGCGAACCCAAACGTGTATAAAATGTATCAGGAAAGACTTCATGAACTCAATCTGTATAGTCTGGAGGACAGAATGTAAAGGGGGGACATGATCGAAACATTTAAATACATTAAAGGGTTAAATAAGGTTCAGGAAGGAAGTGTTTTTAATAGGAAACTGAACACAAGAACAAGGGGACACAATATGAAGTTAGTTGGGGGAAAGATCAAAAGCAACATGAGAAAATATTATTTGACTGAAAGAGTAGTAGATCCTTGGAACAAACTTCCAGCAGACGTGGTTGATAAATCCACAGTAACTGAATTTAAACATGCCTGGGATAAACATATATCCATTGTAAGATAAAATACAGGAAATAGTATAAGGGCAGACAAGATGGACCATGAGGTCTTTTTATGCCGTCAGACTTCTATGTTTCTAAAGTTCGACCGAACCCAAACCAAACTCGAACTCTGAACGCTACGTGACGTCAAAGCTCCGTCCCTGGAATCCCATCGTTTTTTATTTTTACGGATTTTTTATTTTTATTTATTTTTATTTTTACGAAAAAGGACGCCGCAGCGGCGCTGCAAGCAAAGGGAGGTCCTTTCACGTAAAAATAAACATGTTTATTTTACGTGAAAGACCGCCCTTTGCTTGCAGCACCGCTGCGGCGTCCTTTTTCATAAAAATAACAATGTTTATTTTTACGTGAAAAGACCTCCCTTTAAAGGAGCTCGGGAATGCCTCCCACTAAGAGATTCCGGGGGTGGAGCTTTGACATCACGTATACCGGCAGGTTGCTAAGGACGCCAAGGTGATCACTTCCTGGATTCCATGGAACTCGACTCCGAACTTTGCCTGAAGTTTCAAAAAAATTCATGTTCATGTTCGGCATACCGAACACCGCAAAATTAGGTACGGACCCGAATAGTGCGAGTTCGGTTCGCCCATCAGTCAAACCAACAAAAGTGAAGATACTTTGCCTCCGCTATGTTCCCATCCCATATTCACAATCCAACGTGGTCATTTTCAAAAGTGTCCCTTTATAAAATTGGTCCATATTAATAAAGCGGTGGTATGTTTTTTATATTATGGTTCGCCAAGGTGGACAGTAGATTATTTAATTTAATTTAATTCAATTGATTTCTATGCCGCCCAATCCCATAGGAGTAATTGTGTTAGGCAGATATTTCAACGTTTCATATATCCGACGCTGCTTTTTGTAAGCTGCTGCGATTCTGAATGAGATTTGAAATTACTTGGGTTGTCATGTTATGGTCAAATTGACCTCAATCAGATTGTACTGATTTTGTAGAGGACCTTGAGAGAATTATTTCCTTCAGAGAAGTAATATATAAAAATATTCTCTGAGTGGGTAGGCGTATAGAAAAATGGTACAAGTTGGTTATGGTCTGATAGAATTGCACCACTTTTGCTAGATCGCCAAATAGCTTTAGCATCTTGTTCGATTTGGAAAATAATGCTCAGTTCTGATGCTTAGCTGAGTTTAGAGTTGGACATTTTCTTCATCCTACCATTGGAAATGAATTTGCCCCACTCTCTATGTTTATCCCAGGCATGTTTAAATTCAGTTACTTTAAACTGGATGGATTGCTTGCTCTGTGAGTTTTATAATTGGGGTTCTTATTGTTTTAATATTTAATATTGATTTTTTAAAATTATTGTAATGCATTTTTATATTTATTTATCTATCTATCTATCTATCTATCTATCTATCTATCTATCTATTTATTGGATTTGTATGCCGCCCCTCTCTGGAGACTCGGGGCGGCTAACAGCAACAATAAAGCAGTGTACAATAGTAGTCTGATGTTAGAAACAATTAAAAGCCCATTAATATAAAAACCCAAACATACATACATACATACCATGCATAGAATTGTAAAGGCCTAGGGGGAAGAGGATCTCAGTTCCCCCATGCCTGACGGCAGAGGTGGGTTTTAAGCAGCTTACGAAAGGCAAGGAGGGTGGGGGCAATTCTAATCTTTGGGGGGAGTTGGTTCCAGAGGGCCGGGGCCACCACAGAGAAGGCTCTTCCCCTTATTGTTGTAAGCCGCCCTGAGTCCCATTGGGATTGGACGACATAGAAGTCAAATTAATAAGTAATAAATCAAATCTGTCCAGGAGAGCCATCAGCAAATGTGCCAGATACCCATAGCCACCAGTTGAGCCGAAAGCGGCTCAAGTTGAACCAAGTGTGATAGAACCTTGTGCTATGATGTAAACAATCACTCCTCTCAAAGTAGAAGTCATCTTTATATTTGTAATAAGTAAATAAGAAAAAAAAACTAACTCCATCATTGTTTATAAAAAACTTAGAGATATCAATTGTAAGATAATAAGTAAAAACGCATCTAAAACATTTAAAAATATATAGAAATTTTAAGATTATAACTTAAAATGAACTATGAAGGGGGAAAAAAGAGAAATGGTAAAAGAGGAAAGAAGGAGTTTATCTTTATATTGTAAATGTTTCTTGTTCCCCCTTTTCTTTGCAGCTGATGTGGTTCGGTGCCTAAACAGTGCCCTCCAAGTGGGATGTGGGGCTTTTGCCTGTCTGGAAAACTCTACATGTGACACTGGTGGCATGTATGACATCTGCAAGTCGTTCCTGTACAGTGCTGCTAAATTTGACACTCAGGTACAGTAGAGATTTGAATAATATCCTTTTTTTTAATGCGCAGCAGGCTTTCTGATAGGCCGGGAAGCAGCTTTGGCTCGTGAAGATATAAAATTCAATTGCATATAAAATAGAGCATCTCTTTTTTTGTATGCAAAAGACCTCAAACTTCATCCCTAGCATCTCCTCTGGGGATTGAGGAGGATTTAGATGTGAGGAACAATATACAGTGGTACCTCTACCTATATACACCTCTACTTACTAATTTTCTAAATAAGAAGCGGGTGTTCAAGATTTTTTTGCCTCTTCTCAAGAACCATTTTCCACTTACAAACCCCAGCCTTGGAAAGTGTAACCAGAAAAGGCAGGGAGAAGCCTCTGTGGGGCCTTTTTAGGAATCTCCTGGGAGGAAACAGGGCTGGAAAAGGTGGGGAGAAGCCTCTGCGGGGCCTCTTTAGGAATCTCCTGGGAGGAAATAGGGATGGAAAAGGTGGGGAGAAGCATCTGTGGGGCCTCTTTAGGAATCTCCTGGGAGGAAATAGGGATGGAAAAGGTGGGGAGAAGCATCTGTGGGGCCTCTTTAGGAATCTCCTGGGAGGAAACAGGGCCGGAAAAGGCAGGGAGAAGCCTCCGTGGGGCCTATCTAGGAATCTCCTGGGAGGAAATAGGGATGGGAAAGGTGGGGAGAAGCATCTGTGGGGCCTCTTTAGGAATCTCCTGGGAGGAAACAGGGCCGGTAAAGGTGGGGAGAAGCATCTGTGGGGCCTCTCTAGGAGTCTCCTGGGAGGAAACAGGGCCAGAAAAGGTGGGGAGAAGCATCTGTGGGGTCTCTCTAGGAATCTCCTGGAAGGAAACATGGCCAGAAACGGGTGGAAGAAGCCTCTGGGACCTCTCTAGGAATCTCCTGGGAGGAAACAGGGCCGGAAAAGGTGGGGAGAATAATCCGTGGGGCCTCTCTAGGAATCTACAGGGCCTCCACCCTCCCTATGGTTTCCCAATCGCACACATTATTTGCTTTTACAATGATTCCTATGGGAAAAATTGCTACTTCTTACAAACTTTTCTACTTAAGAACCTGGTCACGGAACGAATTAAGTTTGTAAGTAGAGGTACCTCTGTAATGGTTATGTAGTCCTTCATTTACAACCCCAATCGGAACCAGAACATCTGTTGCTAAATGAAATGGTTGCCAAGTGGCACCGACAGTGAAATGCTCTCGAATGTGACTGTAACATGATGCTTGTACCCTTACGATTTTAATTAATATTGATTGTTTCTTGTTGCTTATTTGTGCCCCATGACAATCATTAAGTGTTGTACCTCATGAGTCTTGACAAATGTATCTTTTTTCTTTGATGTACACTGAGGCCATCTGCACCAAAACAAATTCCTTGTGTGTCCAATCACACTTAAGTTAAGTGGAACGTTTGGTTGTTAAGTGAATCAAATTTTCCTCGTTGATTTTGCTTGTCAGGAGCTGGCAGGAAGGTTTCAAGGGATGATGGTTACATGACCCTGGGATGCTCCAACTATTGTAAATCCATGAATATGTATCATGTGACCTTCAGTCGCAATCCTAAATTCAAGAACTTTTTACAAGTCACTTTTTTTTTTTCAGCGCTGTCCTAATTTTGGTCATTAAACAAATGGTTGTAAGTTGAAGGCGACCTGTAAAGATTTTTGAGTTCGCTTGCAGGTGTAGACACCTTTGAGTATAGCCATTGTTATAACTAGAATTCAAATGATATGAATTCACATGATATGGTTCAGTTCTGGAGACCTCACCTACAAAAAGATATTGACAAAATTGAACGGGTCCAAAGACGGGCTACAAGAATGGTGGAAGGTCTTAAGCATAAAACGTATCAGGAAGGACTTAATGAACTCCATCTGTATAGTCTGGAGGACAGAAGGAAAAGGGGGGACATGATCAAAACATTTAAATATCTTAAAGGGTTAAATAAGGTCCAGGAGGGAAGTGTTTTTAATAGGAAAGTGAACACAAGAACAAGGGGACGCAATCTGAAGTTAGTTGGGGGAAAGATCAAAAGCAACATGAGAAAATATTATTTCACTGAAAGAGTAGTAGATCCTTGGAACAAACTTCCAGCAGACGTGGTTGGTAAATCCACAGGAACTGAATTTAAACCCTTACTTAAAAGCAAACATACACACAAACATGGGATAAACATAGATCCATCCTAAGATAAAATACAGAAAATAGTATAAGGGCAGACTAGATGGACCAGGAGGTCTTTTTCTGCCGTCAGTCTTCTATGTTTCTATGGTTAAGATAGTGATGGGCTCCTACAGGTACAGTCAGGTTCGCAGAACTGGTAGAAAAATGTTGGTCAGTTATGCAGAACCAGTTGAAAAATTTTGATTTTTTTTTTTCTTTTTTTCCCTTCCTAAACTCTGGGTATGTTTTTCCTATCACAGTAAATGAAGTTGAATGTGTATTATTTTAGAAGAGCTGTGGTTGTGTACATGTGTGTATACATACACATACAGTTTATATAGGAGACAATGTATATTTTTCTGTGCCTGTGTGTAATATGTAGGTACACATATGACATATATACATAGAATTAAATAGTATATTTTGCATGTTCAGTAATAGGAAATAAATGGGGAAACTTTGAGGCGAGGAAAGGCCAGGCACCCTACCCTGGACGTGAGTGACATCAAGTTGACCACCTTTAATCCAGTCACATAACTTTTAAGCCGCCCCGGTCACATGATCGTCAAGGAACTCCCACCTGGCCACATGGGCGGCAAGCCACACCCACAAAATAGGCCACACCCACAGTATGGTAGTAAAAAAAAATTGAAGCTCTTCACTGGTTAAGATAGAGGTAACTGGTAACTGTGATTCTTATATTTAAGTCTATGGTCTTTCCTTGATTGCATTTTATTTATGCATGGTATGTTTGTGTGTATGTTTGCTTTTAAATAAGGGTTTTTAATTATTTTAACATTAGATTTGTTATATGCTGTTCATTATTGTTGTTAGCCGCCCTGAGTTTATGAGGGGCGTCATAAAAATCTAATAAATAAATAAACAAACAAATAAATAAATAAATAAATTTTACATTTTTTAAAAAGGATTTGATTGAGCAATAATAGTAGCACTTGTAAACTTATCTCTCTTTTGCATCTGAAGAATCAACAGCATAAATCAATTATGTTAAAGAATCAATTATGTTAATCTTAGGAATTGTATAAGCATAAATAGATATCTTTTGATATAAATTAGCAATTGATAACCCTAGAGGTGTAGATGTATAGCTGTCGTTGTATTGTTTTATCTTGTTCACTGTTTGTATGTCTTTTTTAATGTAAATAACCAAATTTTTTAAAAAATATAAAAAGAGGGAAAAAATAAACAGCATAATCAATGAAATTGTTGGTCATTATATAAGAGAATAGGAATCTTGCAACATTCAGTAATAACCTATAGGAAAGTTTAGTCCTATCTACATATTTTTGTGTGAACTAGCATGCCTTCAGCTGTATTAGGAAATTCCTTTGGGGGTTTTGGGGTTTTTTGTTTTTTTTTTGAAGGTCCTGTTTGAGATCATCTCCTCGTGAGCTAGGTCCATTGATGGGCTGTGAAACCATCAAACCAGTAATGGGCTGATTTGTGGGGATAGTAAGTTTATGCACTATTTATTGAATACTTAATAGTTTTTTTATTGTCCTTCCTTCTCTAGTACTGGTGCTCTCTCTGGTGTTAAAACAGCCAGACCTCTAGTTAATACATCTGGTGCTCATGAGATCAAAATTCAGAGGGGAAGAGAAAATGTTGTTTTAAGGCCTATATTAATTTGCCTTGACAATCTTTCTTTTGGGGGGAGGGGGGAGTGAAGCCAAGTTATTAATGAGGACATGGATTGTTGGGGAAATATCCTGACCCTCTAAACCACTTATGGAGGGTTGTAAGGCACTGTGGAGTGGTATTATCAGTGCTAATATATACATATATATCACATGTTTTTTTGCTGAATTTGAAAATTAAGGGAGACTAGGATAGATCTATTTCGGCCTTATTTTGGCCTCATCAGCTAGCCATACCCACTGGGACTTGAACCTGCAACCTTTGCCTTGTAAGGCAGAGAATTATCCTCTAGGCTACAGTATCCAATCCCTTCAGCTCTGCACCAGGGAAGGGTTACATATTTTTGTGTCGAATCACCCTGGTGTATTGAAGGAACATCACAGCTCCTTATTTGCCTCTCGGCCCAACACAGGGCCATTTCCAAGGCAGTTAATTTTATTGATAGCTGACAATTCTATCTGTATGTGATCTGAATGAATGAAATATTCTCATTGAATGCTTTGTTCTGTACAAAGTTGAATGTGCACAACAGCAGGTAAAATTGATTGAAAATCAGCGTTGCTTCCTAAGTGGGCAGTTTGATTTCACAGAAGTTTGATTTACTTGGAGTTATATTCTGTTGTTTAAGTGTCCCCTTTATTTATTTATTTTTGAGCAGTGTATACATAAGTTCTATTGCTGTTTCTGTGGGATCATTTCACCGGACCAGAATATCTCCGGGACCGCCTTCTGCCGCACGAATCCCAGCGACCGGTTCGGTCCCACAGAGTTGGCCTTCTCCGGGCCCCATCGATTAAACAATGCCGTCTGGCGGGACCCAGGGGAAGAGCCTTCTCTGTGGTGGCTCCGACCCTCTGGAACCAGCTCCCCCCTGAGATTAGGATTGCCCCCACCCTCCTTGCCTTTCGCAAACTCCTTAAAACCCACCTCTGCCGTCAGGCATGGGGGAACTGAAACATCTCCCCCTTGCCCATGTTGTTTTGGTGTTAGATTGATTGTGTGCTTGTTTTTTAATATTCTGGGGTTGTTTTTTATGAATTTTTTAGCTTAAATTGTAATTGGATTGGTGGGTATTGGATTTGTTGTTATGTATTGTTTTTACCTTGATGTGAGCCGCCCCGAGTTTGCGGAGAGGGGTGGCATGTAAATCCAATAAATCTAATCTAAATCTAATCTAGCTGACTTTCCGTTTTAATAGCTGCAGCAATTGGTACTGACTGAAGAGTTTGTTGAATGCAAACAATGGGTGATGTGGGGTGAAACAGAACGCATCTCCCTGTGACATGGTCAGATGTGAACATTTCTTTGGTTATAGGCCAGGCAACCCCAGGTCTCCAAGCCAGAATGTTCTGTTAATGGGTATTCAGAATGACTGAATCATTCCTTATTCATGGAAGGAAGTGACAGTTAACCATTTCTAGCAATAATTATAATTATTTATTAAATTTGTATGCTGCCCCTCTCCATAGACTTGGGGTGGCTCACAACAGTAATAGAAAAACAATGTACAATACAAAACTAAAAACCCATAATTTAAAAAACATGCACACAACATACCATACATAAACAATATAGGCCTGGGGAAGTTATCTCAGTTCCCCCATGCCTGACAGCAGAGGTGGGTTTTAAGGAGTTTACGAAAGGCAAGGAGGGTGGGGGCAGTTCTAATCTCAGGGGGGAGCTGGTTCCAGAGGGTCGGGGCCACCACAGAGAAGGCTCGTCCCCCGGGTCCCGCAAAACGACATTGTTTAGGCGATGGGACCCGGAGAAGGCCAACTCTGTGGGACCTAATCGGTCGCTGGGATTCATGCGGCAGAAGGCGGTCCCAGAGATATTCTGGTCCGATGCCATGAAGGGCTTTATAGGTCATAACCAACACTTTGAATTGTGACCGGAAATTGATCGGCCACCAATGCAGACTGCGGAGTGTTGGAGTAATATGGGCATAACTTGGGAAGCCCATAATTGCTCTTGCAGCTGCATTCTGCACGATCTGAAGTTTCCGAACACTTTTCAAAGGTAGCCCGATGTAGAGAGCTGTAAGAGCTGTATAATGATAGACTAGTCCTATCTATGGGAATTGTGGGTTCATTCTAAACTTTTTAAAGATGTTGTCCTCCCATAAATGCTTTAAATGGTCTTCCCTATGTATCGTCGAAAGTTAGACTTCTGCAGATTATCTTTTGCGTTTGGTCCAGTTCTACAATTCCATTCTGTTAAAAGAAAGAGTTCTGTACACATAAGAACCGGGTGCTCAAGATTTTTTTGGTTCATTTTCTACTTGAGAACCTGAGCCTGGAAAAAATTCCCAGGCAATTTGAGAGCGGCACGAAGGCCCGGCCAGTTTCCTGCCATTCCTCCTTTAATCCCAGCCATCTCAGGCTTTTCTGGGCTGCCAGAGGAGCCTTTCGGTTGCGCTTAAGGAGGCTTTGGCAGTCCTGAGCGAATGGAGAGTTTTGCTTCTGCGCAGATGTTTTATTTATTTTTATTAAAGGGTTAAATAAGGTCCAGGAGGGAAGTGTTTTTAATAGGAAAGTGAACACAAGAACAAGGGGACACAATCTGAAGTTAGTTGGGGGAAAGATCAAAAGCAACATGAGAAAATATTATTTTACTGAAAGAGTAGTAGATCCTTGGAACAAACTTCCAGCAGACGTGGTTGGTAAACCCACAGTAACTGAATTTAAACATGCCTGGGATAAACATTTATCCATCCTAAGATAAAATACAGAAAATTGTATAAGGGCAGACTAGATGGACCATGAGGTCTTTTTCTGCCGTCAGTCTTCTATGTTTCTATTTATTTATTTATTTATTTTGTCCAATACACAATAATACACAATGAAGGTTATAGAAGATATAGTAGAGAAGAAATACGAGATGTAGGAGAGACTATAGGACAGGGGACGGAAGGCACTCTAGTGCGCTTATGTACGCCCCTTACTGACCTCTTAGGAATCTGGAGAGGTCAACCGTGGATAGTCTAAGGGTAAAGAGTTGGGGGTTAGGGGATGATACTACGGAGTCCGGTAATGAGTTCCACACTTCAACAACCCGATTACTAAAGTCATATTTTTTACAGTCAAGTTTGCAGCGGTTAATGTTAAGCTTGAATCTGTTGTGTGCTCTTGTGTTATTGTGGTTGAAGCTGAAGTAGTCTTTGAAAGGCAGGACATTGCAGCACATGATCTTGTGGGCAATACTTAGATCATGTTTAAGGCGTCGTAGTTCTAAGTTTTCAAGACCCAGGATTGTAAGTCTAGTCTCGTAGGGTGTTCTGTTTTGAGTGGAGGAATGAAGGGCTCTTCTGGTGAAGTATCTCTGGACATTTTCAAGGGTGTTAATGTCTGAGATGCGATATGGGTTCCAAACAGATGAGCTGTATCTCGTGCCGCGAGTACATGCCACCAGGTGCAGACCGGTAGCGCCAGCAGTGGGCAGCCCCTCTCTGACCACTGGGGGGCTGGTCTTCCAGTTACTGGCATAATACTGGCCTAGCTAAATGTTTGTACTGCTAACATCTGCATACAGACCGGAAGTTGAACAACTATCCTTGTGGTGTGACCAGAACAATCTAGAACTGAACACACTCCGGTTCCGGTGGGGGAAGGAGGGTGGAATCATAGCTCCACCGGACTACGGCTAAAACATCAGAAATATAGAGAATATAGAAAGAAACCCCCACATCAAATGAGCAACCTGCTTGGAGGTGAGGTGTCCCTGCTTCCGAAGACCTGAATTCAGCGTTGTTCGCGGCAGGGGTGAGCTGTTTGGCCGCGAACACGCCCGGAGCCGGATTGACAGAGACGCGGCGGAATGGCGGCTGCTGTTTACAGCTGAGCTGTGTTGTGCTGTCGGGAGGGAGTCGGAGGCGCCGGACAGCCCATTTACAGCTCGTTTGCAGCCCGGTGGCTTGGAGGGTGATCATTTGCTGCGTGTCTTCTGTGTGTCTTCTGTCTTCTTCGCTGTCTCCTTTGCTATAAAGACTGTCAGACCGATCAGCTGGGAAGCGGGAATGGCGGCGGCTAATTAGAACTCAGCCGCCCCCCCCCCCACTGTATGTTGCCTTCTTCTGTTGCCGTGCTCGATAGGATGGGGAGATTTGGAGGCTGGAGAGAGAGCACCCCCAATAAGACCTTGATACCTGTAGCTCTGGAGTGTCTTTCGGGTGGTTGTTGTTGGAAAATACTACCGGGTCTGAGCACCAAGATTGAACAAGGCTGGACCCTTCAGCGTTAAATCTAGTCCCGGGACGCTGTGGTGCCAAATGGTGGGGGCGCCCGTCGTCGGGGGGACTACTGAAACGGGGGCCATGGTGCAGGCCTGGAGCCAGAGAGACTATCTCCCCTATTGCGAGGGGAGATGCCACCCAGAAAAAACAGCGAGCAGTGGAAGGCAATTGAAACAAAGGACAAGAAAAAAGAAGAACATAAGGTTGAGGAAGTTGGGGGAAACAATAATTAAACCATATGGACTTGGACTGGGGATGCTGGTCAGTGGTCAGGGCCAGCACTTTGGTGATCTTTTTTCCCCAGAAACCTGGAAAATTGCTAAGTGGACAATTATATAAAATCTTAAGCCATTTACCTAGACTTTGGTACCACCTTGCTATTGACTATTTAAGAACCACTGACTGGCTCCTTTTTCTTCTATATTTTTCTATATTTTTAATACATCTTAATACATTCTATTCTTAGCTATTTTTATATTTTTATATTTTTATTTGTTTAATATTTAACTAATTAATTACTGGAAACTGCATTTTTTATATATTTATTAGCGTTTTTACTGTTTTAACTGTTATAAATTTAATCTATTTTTAGTATTGGGGGTTCAAATTTAAATGGATGACTGGGACAGAATTACTTGTGTGCATGGGCTGAATGGCCGGGATGATTGGGATGACTGGGGTGGGTGGGGTTACGGTATGGATGAGATGAATGGTGGGAGTATGAATGGTAGATTTGGCCCACCTGACGCTCAAGAGGCGGGAGGGGATGGGGCATCGATCTCTGGGGTGGCAGAGGGTCGGAATATTCCTGTGTTGCTGGGGAGAGGCAGATATGGCGGGGGCCGCGGAGTTAGCCGTTCCAGGGGAACGAGGGACCGTTGCTTAATAACGATCCCTTGTTCTGGCTCCGTGAGCCCAATCTTGGGTACTGGTGATGAGTGTAACTCTGGCCCTGGACTCAGGTTGCTGCTGCTTAATGCCAGGTCGGTGGTAAACAAAGCTCTCCTCATCCGGGATCTGATCCTGGATGAGGAGGCCGACCTGGCATGTATTACTGAAACCTGGCTGGGCCCGGAGGGAGGTGTTCCTCTCTCTGAAATTTGCCCAGCTGGGTTTCAGATATGGCATCAACCTCGACCCCAGGGAAGGGGGGGAGGAGTGGCTATTATAGCCAGGGAGAGCCTTTGCCTACGTGGACTCATTGCTCCGGAAATTGCGGGTTGCGAGTCACTCTTGATGAAGTTGGACCTAGGGGTTCAGGTGGGCTTATTTCTCACGTACCTGCCTCCCAGCTGCGTGTCAAAAGCCCTGCCTGTGCTACTCGAGGAGGTAGCCGGGTTGGCGGTGGAGTTCCCCAGACTTATTGTCTTGGGGGACTTCAACCTGCCGTCACTCGGCGAAACCTCTGGGTTGGCACAGGAGTTCATGGCCACCATGACAGCCATGGACCTGACTCAAGTAGTACGGGGTCCGACTCATGAGGGGGGGCACGCACCCGACATGGTATTCCTTTCCGAGCAACTGAGTAATGGTCTGAGACTAAGGGGCTTAGAAGCAGTGCCTTTGTCATGGTCAGACCATTTTCTACTACGGCTTGACTTCCTGGCTCCAATCCTTCCCCGCAGGGAGGCGGAACCAATTAAGATGTTCCGCCCCAGACGCCTGATGGACCCAGAGGGCTTTCAGACGGCGCTTGGGGTTATACCAGAGGCACTTGTCCACAGTTCGGCAGAGTCTCTTGCGAAAGCCTGGAACGAGGCTGCAGCAGAGGCCCTTGACCGGATTGCGCCTTTGCGACCTCTCCGTGGCGCTAGACCCCGTAGAGCTCCATGGTTCAACGAGGAGCTCCGGGAGTTGAAACGCCAGAAGAGACGTCTAGAGAAGCGATGGAGGAAGAGTAGGTCTGAATCTGATCGAACACTTGTAAGAGCTTTTATTAAGACTTACAAAGTGGCGCTCAAGGCGGCAAGATGCGCGTACCATGCCGCCTTGATTGCATCAGCGGAATCCCGCCCGGCCGCTCTGTTTAGGGTGACCCGCTCCCTTCTTAATCAGGGGGGAGTTGGGGAGCCCTTGCAGAGTAGTGCCGAGGACTTTAACTCGTTTTTCGCTGATAAAGTCGCTCGGATTCGGGCCGACCTCGACTCCAATTGTATAGCAGAGTCGACTGACAACGAGTCAGTCGAGGTGACTGGGGCACGTACTTGCCCACCTGTCTGGGAAGAGTTTGATCTGGTGACACCTGATGAAGTGGACAAGGCCATTGGAGCTGTGAGTTCCGCCACCTGTTTACTGGATCCGTGTCCCTCCTGGTTGGTCTCGGCCAGCAGGGAGGTGACACGGAGCTGGGCCCAGGAGATTACCAACGCTTCCTTGGGGAGGGGAGTTTTTCCATCACTCTATAAAGAAGCGCTTGTGCGCCCCCTCCTCAAGAAGCCCTCCCTGGACCCAGCTGTGCTTAATAACTACCGTCCAGTCTCCAACCTTCCCTTTATGGGGAAGGTTGTTGAGAAGGTGGTGGCACTCCAGCTCCAGCGGTCCTTGGAAGAAGCCGATTATCTAGGTCCCCAGCAGTCGGGTTTCAGGCCCGGTTACAGCACGGAAACCGCTTTGGTCGCGTTGATGGATGATCTCTGGCGGGCCCGGGACAGGGGTTTATCCTCTGTCCTGGTGCTCCTTGACCTCTCAGCGGCTTTCGATACCATCGACCATGGTATCCTTCTGCGCCGGCTGGAGGGGTTGGGAGTGGGAGGCACTGTTCTTCAGTGGTTCTCCTCCTACCTCTCTGGCCGGTTGCAGTCGGTGTTAGTGGGGGGTCAGAGGTCGGCTCCGAGGTCTCTCCCTTGTGGGGTGCCTCAGGGGTCGGTCCTCTCCCCCCTGCTATTTAACATCTACATGAAACCGCTGGGTGAGATCATCCAAGGACATGGGGTGAGGTATCATCAATATGCCGATGATACCCAGCTTTACATCTCCACCCCATGCCCAGTCAACGAAGCGGTGGAAGTGATGTGCCGGTGCCTGGAGGCTGTTGGGGCCTGGATGGGTGTCAACAGACTCAAACTCAACCCGGATAAGACGGAGTGGCTGTGGGTTTTGCCTCCCAAGGACAACTCCATCTGTCCGTCCATTACCCTGGGGGGGGAATTATTGACCCCCTCAGAGAGGGTCCGCAACTTGGGCGTCCTCCTCGATCCACAGCTCACATTAGAACAACATCTCGCAGCTGTGGCGAGGGGGACGTTTGCCCAGGTTCGCCTGGTGCACCAGTTGCGGCCCTATCTGGACCGGGACTCACTGCTCACAGTCACTCATGCCCTCATCACCTCGAGGTTCGACTACTGTAATGCTCTCTACATGGGGCTACCTTTGAAAAGTGTTCGGAAACTCCAGATCGTGCAGAATGCAGCTGCGAGAGCAGTCATGGGCTTACCCAGGTATGCCCATGTTTCACCATCACTCCGCAGTCTGCACTGGCTGCCGATCAGTTTCCGGTCACAATTCAAAGTGTTGGTTATGACCTTTAAAGCCCTTCATGGCACTGGACCAGAATATCTCCGAGACCGCCTCCTGCCGCACGAATCCCAGCGACCAATTAGGTCCCACAGAGTGGGCCTTCTCCGGGTCCCGTCAACTAAGCAATGTCGGTTGGCGGGCCCCAGGGGAAGAGCCTTCTCTGTGGCGGCACCGGCCCTCTGGAACCAACTCCCCCCGGAGATTAGAACTGCCCCTACTCTTCCTGCCTTCCGCAAACTTCTTAAAACCCACCTTTGCCGTCAGGCATGGGGGAATTGAAACATCCCCCCCCCCCCTGGGCACGTTGAATTTATATATGGTATGCTTGTGTGTGAGTCTGTTAGTTTGTGGGTTTTTTTTTTTTTTTTTTTTTTTAATCTTTAAAATTTTAAATTGTTGATTACTTATGATTTGTCTTTTACATGTTGTGAGCCGCCCCGAGTCTTCGGAGAGGGGCGGCATACAAATCCAAGTAATAAATAAATAAATAAATAAACACTCAAAACCGTAGAAAATGGTGGTAGACTTTAGGAGAAACCCTTCCACCTCTCACAATACTAGACAACATAGTATCAACAGTAGAGACCTTCAAATTTCTAGGTTCTATCATATCTCAAGACCTAAAATGGTCACCTAACATCAAAAACATCATCAAAAAAGCACAACAAAGAATGTTCTTTCTGCGCCAGCTCAGGAAGCTCAAACTGCCCAAGGAGCTGCTGATTCAGTTCTACAGAGCAATCATTGAGTCTGTCATCTGCACCTCTATAACTGTCTGGTTTGGTGCTGCAACCCAACAGGACCGACACAGACTTCAGAGGAGAATCAGAAGTGCAGAAAAAACAATTGCTACCAACCTGGCTTCCATTGAGGACCTGTATACTGCACGAGTCAAAAAGAGGGCGGGTAAAATATTTACTGACCCCTCACATCCTAGACACAAATTGTTTCAACTCCTACCCTCAAAACGTCACTACAGAGCCCTGCACACCAAGACAACTAGACACAAGAACAGTTTTTTTCCGAACGCCATCACTCTACTAAACAAATAATTCCCTCAACACTGTCAGACTTTCTACTAAATCTGCACTTCTATTCTACTAGTTTTTCTCATCATTCCTTTCACCCATTTCCTCCCATGTTGACTGTATGACTGTAACTTGTTGCGTATATCCTAACATTTTTATTAATGTTGCTTCTTCATTGCTTATTTGACCCCTATGACAATCATTAAGTGTCGTACCACATGATTCTTGACAAATGTATATTTTATTTTATGTACTCTGAGAGCATCTGCACCAAGACAAATTCCTTGTGTGTCCAATCACACTTGGCCAATAAAAATTCTATTCTATTCTATTCTATTCTATTCTATCTGGGAAAGCCCACAGCGCCCTTCAGTTCCAAGCAATGATGCTCTACAGATAGCAAGCTAGGACAAGCATCTCTGGATGTCAATATACTTTTTTCCCACAGGCTTCTGTGTCAAACTTTGGCAGAAGACGCCTCGTAGAGTGGAAAAGGAAGTTTTCTTTTTCAAGAGGAAACAAATGTGTTTTCCCCATTCTTGGGAGTTGGCAAGGAGACTGAATTGTTCCCAAGTTAGAAAGCTATATATGTTCCAGCTGTGCCTGATACGAGTCCTCTTCATGCAGGTGACTCGAAGTTTTTGAATAATCTGGACCTTGCCTTCTCCAGGAGACAACTTGGCCCACTGAAATTGAAACTTATTTATTTGGTCAATGGCCAAAAGTAATAAAAGAGAGAGATAAAAGACAGCAATTACAATCAGGATCCACAGAGAGAATTTTACATCGGCAACTGTAAAATAAAATTAAATATGGTACATTATTTTATTATTATTATTATTTATTGGATTTGTATGCCGCCCCTCTCCGCAGACTCAGGGCAGCTAACAACAGTGGTAAAACAACATGAACAATCCAATTAATAAAAACAACTAAAAAAACCTTATTATAAAAAAACCAAACATACACACAAACATACCATGCATAACTTGTAATAGCCTAGGGGGAAAGGATAACTTAACTCCCCCATGCCTGGTGACAAAGGTGGGTCTTAAGTAATTTGCAAAAGACAAGGAGGGTGGGGGCCGTTCTAATCTCTGGGGGGAGTTGGTTCCAGAGGGCCAGGGCTGCCACAGAGAAGGCTCTTCCCCTGGGGCCCGCCAAATGACATTGTTTGGTCGACGGGACCCGGAGAAGGCCAACTCTGTGGGACCTTATCGGCCGCTGGGATTCGTGCGGTAGAAGGCGATTCCGGATGTATTCTGGCCCAATGCCATGTAGGGCTTTAAAGGTCACTACCAACACTTTGAATTGTGACCGGAAACCGATCAGCAGCCAGTGCAGGCTGCTAAACACTCCCACTGCAACACTACTACATTTATCTAATACTAATTAATCACATATAATAAAACTAGAAATAAAATACACTGCTCAAAAAAAATAAAAGGAACACTCAAAGAACAAATCCTAGATCTGAATGAATGAAATACTCTCATTGAATACTTTGTTCTGCACAATGTTGAATGTACACAACAGCAGGTGAAATTGATTGTCAGTCAGTGCTGCTTCCCAAGTGGACAGTTTGATTTCACAGAAGTTTGATTTACTTGGAGTTAGATTGTGTTGTTTAAGTATTCCCTTCATTTTTTGGAGCAGTGTGTAGGTGACCTCTAAAAATTATTGGAAAATAACTGAGGAAAATGATGATTAGAAATAAAGATCTGTCGTTCTTTAATCAATTTTTCCTTATTATCACTGCATCAAAACAAAATTTGAATCCTGGAAAAAATGGTTCACATAAAAATGACCTGAACTCCCCAGAAATCTTTCTTATAGAGGGAGAATGTACATTGATCTGATGGCCCTCTAGACCAGAGGCCTTCAAACTTGGCAGCTTTAAGACTTGTGGACTTCAACTCCCAAAATTCTTCAGCCAGCTGGCTGGAGAATTCTGAGAGTTGAAGTCCACAAGTCTTAAAGTTGCCAAGTTTGAAGACCTCTTCGTCTAGACGTTGAAGTGCCATAAAAGACATGAGAGGTATTTCCAACTTCCCCATTGCAATGTTTGTTCTGCTGTTGAAAATCTAGGTCGCTGATCATTGGTTGTCCATGGTTGTATGTTGAGAAGTAGGCTGGACATTGCAATAAAGAATTCCATACTACAGTGGTACCTCTACCTACAAATGCCTCCACTTACGAACTTTTCTAGATAAGACTTAGGTGTTCAAGATTTTTTTTGCCTCTTCTCAAGAACCATTTTCCACTTACAAACCCGAGCCTCCGAAACTGTAGCAGAAAAGGAAGGGAGAAGCCTCTGTGGGGCCTCTCTAGGAATCTCCTGCGAGGAAACAGGGCCAGAAAAGGCAGAAGCCTCTGTGGGGCCTCTTTAGGAATCTCCTGGGAGGAAACAGGGCCGGAAAAGGTGGGGAGAAGCCTCCGTGGGGCCTCTCTAGGAATCTCCTGCGAGGAAACAGGGCCAGAAAAGGCAGAAGCCTCTGTGGGGCCTCTCTAGGAATCTTCTGGGAGGAAACAGGGCCAGAAAAAGCGGGGAGAAGCCTCTGTGGGGCCTCTTTAGGAATCTCCTGGGAGGAAACAGGGCCGGGAAAGGTGGGGAGAAGCCTCCGTGGGGCCTCTCTAGGAATCTCCTGCGAGGAAACAGGGCCAGAAAAGGCAGGAGAAGCCTCTGTGGGGCCTCTCTAGGAATCTTCTGGGAGGAAACAGGGCCGGAAAAGGTGGAGAGAAGCCTCCGAGGGGCCTCTCAAGGAATCTCCTGGGAGGAAACAGGGCCAGAAAATGCAGGAGAAGCCTCTGTGGGGCCTCTCTAGGAATCTCCTGGGAGGAAACAGGGCCAGAAAATGCAGGAGAAGCCTCTGTGGGGCCTCTCTAGGAATCTTCTGGGAGGAAACAGGGCCGGAAAAGGTGGAGAGAAGCCTCCGAGGGGCCTCTCAAGGAATCTCCTGGGAGGAAACAGGGCCAGAAAATGCAGGAGGAGCCTCTGTGGGGCCTCTCTAGGAATCTCCTGGGAGGAAACAGGGCCGGAAAAGGTGGGGAGAAGCCTCCGTGGGGCCTCTCTAGGAATCTCCTGGGAGGAAACAGGGCCTCCACCCTCCCTGTGGTTTCCCCAATCGCACACATTATTTGCTTTTACATTGATTCCTATGGAGAAAATTGCTTCTTCTTACAAACTTTTCTACTTAAAAACCTGGCCACGGAACGAATTAAGTTCGTAGAGGTACCACTGTATAACTATTTCACTGCATTTCTTTGGGCTAATCTAAGCACTCTTTAGATTCTTCCAGCAACACAAGCTTGGAAGAAGTTCTTGAATGCTATTCGGAAGCACCGTTCTTCATCTGGAGAATTCCAGCAATGTCCATTCCATTCTGCCGAAACATCTCAAAAGGGGCTTTCATTTTTCTGCCTCATTCCCAGAATGCTTCCGAATTTGTTGGCGAGGGAAGGGTGTGTTCGGCTGGCTTTAGGGTTGTGTGTTGGCAAAGGGAGGGGTTTTTTTTCACTCCCTCTGCAGTGTCCCTGGCTGCACCGGATTTTGGAACTGGACTGAGGTTCCTTCCCTTGTGACTTGAGGTGTGGGAGGCTGCAAACAATTGATGTTAATGAAAAATAGAACATTAACTCCCCAGCCTTCAGAATAACTGTCATTCCTCAGCATAGGGCTTTCGGATACCGAAATAGACATGAGATGCTTGGTACATCATGTTTATCGAACGCCAAAGCCCTGTTTCTCTTTCCCTTGTTTGAGTAACAGCTGTGGCAAACTTATTTGCTACTGTTAGCTTGGTGTATTTTGGTAAGGAGAGCTTATCTGATTTCGGTGAATGGTGCAGGGGGGGGGGTTTCAAAAATTTTAGCAAGGGGTTCTCTGCCCAGGTGCTAGGTCAAGTGGCCATGATGGGCGTGGCCTAGTTGGCCTCCTGCACCACGATGTGTGTCTATGTGGATTGATTGATTGATTGATTGGATTTCTATGCAATCCCTCTCCGAAGACTCAACATATAATATAGTGTGTATATATGTGTATATGTATATAGTATATATACTCTAATATATAAATAGGCAATGTCGGCTGGCAGGGCCCAGAGGAAGAGTCTTCTCTGTGGGGGGCCCAGCCCTCTGGAATCAACTCCCCCCAGAGATTTGCACTTGCCTTCTGTAAGAATTTGAAAACACACTTATGTCATCAGGCTTGGGGTCATTAGACCCTAGCTTCTGCCCAATGAATGTATTTGATGTGATAGTATGCATGTGACTGTTTGATTTTAAATGTTTAGTTTTTAAGATAATTTTTAAATTAACTATTCTATTAATTGGCTTAGAAATGCTTTATATATTGTATCTTTTTTATCAAAATGTAGTAAGCCGAGGGGGCGGCATCAGTGATGGGCTCCTATGGGAACGGTCAGGAACGCAGTTCCGGTAGCAAAATTTGGAGCTCCACCACAGAGCACCCAATTTGCACTGAAAGATGTTGAAACAAAATGCATAAGCCACGCCCACAGTGTGGTAGTAAAAATTTTGGTAGCCTATCACTGGGCGGCATGGAAGGAAGGAAGGAAGGAAGGAAGGAAGGAAGAAAGAAAGAAAGAAAGAAAGAAAGAAAGAAAGAAAGAAAGAAAGAAAGAAAGAAAGAAAGAAAGAAAGAAAAGAATATAAGCTCAGAAAATGGTCTTTGGGAATCACAGTTTAGATTCCTGCCTGCAGGCATTCTGAACAGATCATCATTTCTCAGCTAAAGGGGCAGCTCCCGATTCTACCTGCTCCATTGTTAAACAACTTTTAAGACACATTGAATTTTAATAATAGCAATAGCATTTAGCCTTATAAACCACTTCACAGTGCTTTACAGTCCTCTCTAAGTGGTTTACAGGGGAAGCATCTTGCCCCCAACATTCTGGGTCTTCATTTCACTGACCTTGGAAGGATGAGTCAACCTTGAGCCTGGTGGGATTTGATCTGCCAAACTGCTGGCAGCTGGTGATCAGCAGAAGTAGCTTGCAGTACTGCACTACCGAGGCTCTTGTAGTCCAACTATTTTTTTGATTGCCCCTTGGAACAATGCAGAACAATCCAGGAACAACTCTGAGGAATAATGATGGGAGTTTGAAACTCATAACAAAAATTGATGTGAGGAGTCCGTGGTGCTCTCTGAGGTTGATTGTTTTCCTACAGATGTTTCATCATCCAAGCTATTTTATTTATTTTATCTTATTTATTTGTCAAACATGCATAGGATAGTAGTTTGTATAAACAATGTCGCTTGGTGGGACCCAGGGGAAGAGCCTTCTCTGTGGCGGCCCCGGCCCTCTGGAACCAACTCCCCCCAGAGATTAGAATTGCCCCCACCCTCCTTGCCTTTCGTAAGCTGCTTAAAACCCATCTCTGCCACCAGGCATGGGGGAATTGAGATACTCTTTCCCCCTAGGCCTTTACAATTTTATGCATGGTATGTCTGTATGTATGTTTGGTTTTTATAATAATGGGTTTTTAACTCTTTTTAGTATCGGATTATTATATGCTGTTTTATTATTTCTGTTAGCCGCCCCGAGTCTCCAGAGAGGGGCGGCATACAAATCCAATAAATAAATAAATAACATAACATAGCATAACATAAGTAAAAAGTAATATTTTTTTAAAAGACAATAAAACAGTAGGACAGGGACAGTAGGCACAATGGTGCCCTTATATATGCCCTACAGACCTCTTATAAATGGGGAGAGGTCAACTGTAGACAATCTAAGGTTGAAGTTTTGGGGTTTGGAGAAGAAACCACAGAGTCAGGTAGTGCATTCCAGGTGTTGATCACTCTATTGCTGAAGTCATATTTTCTGCAGTCGAGTTTAGAGCAGTTTACATTTAGTTTGAATCTATTACGTGCTCGTGTATTGCTGTGGTTGAAGGTGATGTAGTCATTAGCAGGAAGGATATGATTGGTATATGATTTTATGAACTACATTTTATGAACAACTAGGGAGATTATGATCCCGCTATATAGAGTGCTGGTGAGACCACATTTGGAATACTGTGTTCAGTTCTGGAGACCTCACCTACAAAAAGATATTGACAAAATTGAACGGGTCCAAAGACGGGCTACAAGAATGGTGGAAGGTCTTAAGCATAAAACCTACCAGGAAAGACTTAATGAACTCAATCTGTATTACATTTCATTTCATTCATTTATTTGGATTTGTATGCCGCCCCTCTCCGAAGACTCGGGGCGGCTCACAACAAGTGAAAAAACAATCCAATACATAATCCAATTAATTAAAATATTAAGTCTGGAGGACAGAAGGAAAAGGGGAGACATGATCAAAACATTTAAATATGTTAAAGGGTTAAATAAGGTTCAGGAGGGAAGTGTTTTTAATAAGAAAGTGAACACAAGAACAAGGGGACATAATCTGAAGTTAGTTGGGGGAAAGATTAAAGGCAACATAAGAAAATATTATTTTACTGAAAGAGTAGTAGATCCTTGGAACAAACTTCCAGCAGACGTGGTTGGTAAATCTACAGTAACTGAATTTAAACATGCCTGGGATAAACATAGATCCATTGTAAGATAAAATACAGGAAATAGTATAAGGGCAGACTAGATGGACCATGAGGTCTTTTTCTGCCGTCAGTCTTCTATGTTTCTATGTTTCTATAAGGTATTATGTTGCGAGCGGAGGAGTGCAGGACTCTTCTTGTGAAATATTTCTGGACACTCTCCATTGTATTCACTAGGTAACATCCTCAACGCAGTTGCTGCCCCATGGGTTTTAGCCTAGTTCCTTACATGCTCCTGTCTTCCTTGCTGCAGGGGAAGGCCTTTGTAAAGGAGAGTCTGAAATGCATTGCCAATGGCGTCACCTCCAAGGTCTTTCTGGCCATTCGCCGATGTTCTACATTCCAGCGTATGATTTCTGAAGTGCAGGAAGAATGTTATAGCAAGCTGGACATCTGCGGCGTTGCAAAAAGGAATCCAGAAGCCATCACGGAAGTGGTCCAACTCCCAAACCAATTCTCAAACAGGTAGGTTTGATTCTCCTTTAAATGAACAGTTAAATTGACTGAGGAATGTTCAAGTCCCTGGCCAAGAAGACTTTATTTGTTGGTTTTTGTTTTTTTTTAAATATATTTTTATTAAATTTTTATTGCAACAAATAAACAAAAAAAAATTTTTTTTAAGAAAAAGTGCCCAACACCAATAAACCCCACCACCATTTAGGGGGTTAAATTATTTGCAATACGTTTCAATTTCTTCCTTAGCTCCGGTTTACATTTCTTTACCTACAAAAAGTGATTGGAATTTATTTTTCACGTTGTCGTCATAAATTCTACTTAAGATATAATTTTTCACCTTATTCCATCGTGCCATCAGCTTCTCCAATTTATTTTCATCAAAGTTATTTAATCTTATTTCCATAATTTCGAAGTGGATGTGGTCCACCATGTACCAGTACCATAGATTTTATTTGTTAGTTGGTTTGTAACCCACCTTTATTTTTAGCTTTTTTACAAATAACTCACAGTGGCAAACATATCCAACACACTTCATAGTTTCACAACAACAACAACCACCCTGTGAGGTGGGTTGGGCTGAGAGAGAGGGATTGGCTCAAATCACCCAGCTGGCTTTTCATGACTAAGGTAGGACTTGAACCCATGGTCTCCTCCTTTCTAGCTTGGGGTCTTAACCATTAGAGCAAACTGGAGTTCCTTGTGTGAAAGGCAGATCATCTCTACAAGTTAATATATAATGTGTTTATTTATTCTAGTGTACTTAAATACACTGCTCAAAAAAATAAAGGGAACACTCAAATAACACAACCTAGATCTGAATGAATGAAATATTCTCATTGAATATTTCATTTGCACAACTATTCCATTTGCACAACAGCATGTGAAATTGACTGTCAATCAGTGTTGCTTCCTAAGTGGACAGTTTGATTTCACAGAAGTTTGATTTACTTGAAGTTATATTCTGTTTTTTAAGTGTTCCCTTTAGGTTTTTCAACA
Source organism: Erythrolamprus reginae (assembly GCF_031021105.1). NCBI lineage: Eukaryota > Metazoa > Chordata > Lepidosauria > Squamata > Dipsadidae > Erythrolamprus > Erythrolamprus reginae. The sequence goes on along the minus strand of NC_091961.1, from coordinate 7,386,546 downwards.
GTGTATATAAACTGCTTTTCGTGACTAGTTTCTCTTGTCACTTGGCGGTCAAAGAGAAGGCAGAGCTCTGTACTTGCCAAGTGTTATTCCTCTTTCACTTAATGAAACAACCCATGGGAAGCTCTGAGGATAGCCACAGCTACTATTAGTGAGGTTAAGCAACGTCTACAGCAGTGATGGACAACCTTTTGAGCTTGGTGTGTCAAAATTCGCCAAAAAACCGAGCATAACTCGGGTGGTGTGTCACCTTGAGAAAAAACCCCATAATTTTGTGATATTTCTAACACAGTCAAAGCTTCACTTATTTACTGAATAGTTTCCTACTTTCAAAACCCCAAACAAGTGATCCACCAGGACACACACATGATTTACTCTGTCTGGCACACAAAGTAATATAATAATTAAGGGAACATGGGCAGGAAGTCATATATCCTATGGATGCTTCTATCTTAATTTATTGCAAGTAATGTTGATATTGAACCTAGATCCAAAATAATTAGGGTGCGAAAAGAAAAGAAATTCGAAGTCACAGAAACTTTGTCAGCTTTTTCAAGTTTTTGTTGCCTTCTAAATGTATTAGACTACAACTCCTATGAACATATCATTTTGGGATTATAGGAAAAGTAGCCCGATATTTCAAGAGTCCTCCGGGAGTTGTGTGGCATATTAAATTAAATTAAATTTAAAAATACAAAAAAAAACCCTTTAGATAGAGATTCTTGTTCTATGTATCATGAGAGGAATTTTGCTTTTGAAAAATTCTTCCATTTCTGGTCCATCTTGCCCAGTTACACTTTTTTGTTTTGGAGGGGGGGGGGAAATATTACGAAACTGGCTTTAAAGCTCTGATATTTCAATGAAGGTGGGAGGGCCCCTTCTCTTCAGTTGCAGCAGCCCCCCCTCCTCGTTCAGTGGGGGGGGAGGGTGTCCCCGCAATCCCCCTGCTCTTCCACAAACCTGGCAAGGGAGACGGTACAGGAAAACAAACCCCACCACGGGCTGGTGCCTCCCATCACCTTCAAAGGCAGAGCTGTCAGCCCCCAGCCGAGTAGGCGCCGGGGGGGGGAAGCCAAGGGATAGACCTGAGCACGGAGCCTTCCTTACCCCACTCCCCCCGCCTCACAATGACAAAAGACAGGAGGGAGGAACCCCCCCCCGGGGCGGGCTGAGAGAAGAGAGTAAGGAGCCCCCCTTCCAGGCTTCGTCCCCTCAATGAGCCGAACTTACAATGGTCTCCGCCATAGTCTTGTCCTGCCCCGGCAGCTCCGCCCCTTATTACCCACCCTCTTCACTGCTTGTGCGCCGCCTATACTGCCAAGTCACCGTTTCCGCCCGGTAGTGCAGGAGAAGCAACAAGGTTCCAGGTAGAAAAGGTTCCCGCCCCGAAGAAGACGCAGCTTTTGCCTGCCTCTCTCGCCTGTTCTCACTCCCGTTCTCTGGCTCCGTCTAGTCAGTTTCTCCGGTGGCCGCGTGTCACTGAAAATGGCTACGCGTGTCAGTGCTGACACGCGTGTCATAGGTTCGCCATCACTGGTCTACAGTGTGGCAGGTTGGGGGAGCTCATTGTACCTCAATATCTGAGTATTGTATTGGCAGTTCTGTGTTAGCAAAAACTTCAGAAGAGAAGGATTTAGGGGTAGTGATTTCTTACAGTCTCAAAATGGGTGAACAGGGCAGTCAGGCGGTAGGGAAAGCGAGTAGGATGCTTGGCTACATAGCTAGAGGTATAACAAGCAGGAAGAGGGAGATTAGGATCCCGCTATATAGAGCGCTGGTGAGACCACATTTGGAATACAGTGTTCCCTTGATTTTCGTGGAGGATGCCTTCCGAGACCGCCCGCGAAAGTCGAATTTCCGCGAAGTAGAGATGCGGAAGTAAATACACTATTTTTGGCTATGAACAGTATCACAAGCCTTCCCTTAACACTTTAAATCCCTAAATTACCATTTCCCATTCCCTTAACAACCATTTAGATCATTACTCACCATGTTTATTTATTAAAGTTTATTAAAAAATATTTATTAAAGGCGGATGAAAGTTTGGCGATGACAGATGATGTCATCGGGCGGGGAAAAACGTGGTATAGGGAAAAAAACAGCAAAGTATTTTTTAATTAATATTTTTGAAAAACCGTGGTATAGCCGTTTCGTGAAGTTCGAACCCGTGAAAATCGAGGGACCACTGTACTGTATTCAGTTCTGGAGACCTCACCTACAAAAAGATATTGACAAAATTGAACGGGTCCAAAGACGGGCTACAAGAATGGTGGAAGGTCTTAAGCATAAAACGTATCAGGAAAGACTTAATGAACTCAATCTGTATAGTCTGGAGGACAGAAGGAAAAGGGGGGACATGATCAAAACATTTAAATACATTAAAGAGTTAAATAAGGTCCAGGAGGGAAGTGTTTTTAATAGGAAAGTGAACACAAGAACAAGGGGACACAATCTGAAGTTAGTTGGGGGAAAGATCAAAAGCAACGTGAGAAAATATTATTTCACTGAAAGAGTAGTAGATCCTTGGAACAAACCTCCAGCAGACGTGGTTGGTAAATCCACAGTAACTGAATTTAAACATGCCTGGGATAAACATATATCCATCCTAAGATAAAATACAGAAAATAGTATAAGGGCAGACTAGATAGACCATGAGGTCTTTTTCTGCCGTCAGACTTCTATGTTTCTATGTTTCTAATATTACATCTCTTCGATGGATAAAAGGATGAATTCAATTAATGAAACTGATTTGCAAATGAAACATTTGACTTGTTCTATTTTTCCTGAAAACATTATCGAAAGAACGGCCATCACGGAGTCACAGGGTGTTCTTAAAACGTGTGGGGTTTGGGGTTTATTTGTTTATTTATGGCAGGGGGGGTTGAGTGACTGAAATAAAAGGCTAATACTACAGCTAGAAATAAACCCAACAGGATTTCCTAGTCAGTAAGTTGACACTTCCCACACCCCCTTTAAAGAAACTAAGAATGGCTAAGTTGGTGATAGAGTCGAGCAGGATGTCATTAAAAAGTCAGCACATCTTCCTGTGTTTTACCCTGAAGTGACATTTGTGATACAGGAAGGAAGGTTTAAGAAACATAGAAACATAGAAGATTTACGGCAGAAAAAGACCCCATGATCCATCTAGTCTGCCCTCATACTATTTCCTGTATTTTATCTTAGGATTTTATTTGTCCAATATACAAATACATAGGAAGAAAAATAGACATGTGATAATATAAAAGAGGGTGAAAGTGAACTTAGAGGAGAGGTTATATGAAAGGAAGAGAATATATAAGATAGGTGAAGGAAAGGAAAGATAGTTGGACAGGGGACGAAAGGCACTCCAGTGCACTTATGTACGCCCCTTACTGGCCTCTTAGGAACCTGGAGAGGTCAATCGTGGAGAGTCTAAGGGAGAAGTATTGGGGGTTAGGGGTTGACACAATTGAGTCTGGTAATGAGTTCCACGCTTCGATAACTCGATTGTTTGAAATCATATTTTTTACAGTCAAGTTTGGCGCGGTTCGTATTAAGTTTGAATCTGTTGCGTGCTCTTGTGTTATTGCGGTTGAAGCTGAAGTAGTCATTGGCTGGTAGGACGTTGCAGCATATGATCTTGTGGGTAATACTCAAATCGTGTTTTAGGCGCCGTAGTTCTAGGCTTTCAAGACCCAGGATTGTTAGTCTATTTTCGTAGGATATTCTGTTTCGAGTGGAGGGATGGATATATGTTTATCCCAGGCATGTTTAATTTCAGTTACTGTGGATTTACCAACCACGTCTGCTGGACGTTTGTTCTAAGCATCTACTACTCTTTCAGTAAAATAATATTTTCTCACGTTGCTTCTGATCTTTCCCCCAATTAGCCTCAGATTGTGCCCCCTTGTTCTTGTGTCCACTTTCCTATTAAAAACACTTCCCTCCTGAACCTTATTTAGCCATTTAACATATTTCAATTCAATTCAATTTATTAGATTTGTATGCCACCCCTCTCCGAAGACTCGGGGCGGCTCACAACAATAATAAAAACAGTATACCAATGGAACAAATCTAATAATAAAATTACATTAAAAAACCCCAACAATTTAAAAACCATACAACACATACATACCAAACATAAAATATAAGAAAGCCTGGGGGAGATGTCTTAATTCCCCCATGCCTGGCGATATAGGTGGGTCTTGAGTAACTTGCGAAAGACAAGGAGGGTGGGGGCCGTTCTAATCTCCGGGGGGAGTTGATTCCAGAGGGCTGGGGCCGCCACAGAGAAGGCTCTTTCCCTGGGGCGCGCCAAACAACATTGTTTGTTCTACGGGACCCGGAGAAGGCCAACTCTGTGGGACCTTATCGGCCGCTGGGATTCGTGCGGTAGAAGGCGGTCCCGGAGGTATTCTGGTCCAATGCCTTGAAGGGCTTTATAGGTCATAACCAACACTTCGAATTGTGACCGGAAACCGATATTTGCTTCGTATAGTGAATTTTATCCTGAAATTCTGCCGTTCTCAGGGCAGTTTTATTTAAAAACAAAAAAAAAGCAAAATCAAAAGATAATCTTCACACTTGATCTGGATGGCGGCTTTTCTGAATTTAAATCATACTACAGCCAAGACTAAGTTCCTTTAATGACCCAGAAACGTAGGCTAGATATAGGAAATGTTCAGATTCTATGAGGTCAGACTATTCAGGAAGTTCGAATTGGGTAAATCCGCAGTGAAGTAAAAGATTTTCCGCTCAACCCCGGAGGGAAGGGAAAATCATATCCTGGATTCTCCGTGCTCTTTCATGTCTCCTTTGGGAAGATTACTGGAGCTGACAGCATTTTGAGAGGGTGCAACTGGAAGTGAATGATTCAGAACTATAGATGGAATAGAACCGATTCCAATAGTGGGTTTCTCATATATATATATGTGTTCTGTCGGGCTCTCTGGTAGAATCCTCCCAAAAATTCACAGGTACAAATTGCAGACACACACACGTTTGAAAATTCAAACCAATGTTCTTTATAATGAAAATTCACTTAAACCAAGCCCTCTTTTGGGATAGCAAAGAGCACTCGTCTCCAAACAAACTGGTAATTTGTACAAGTCCCTTATCAGTTCTGTGATACTTAGCTTGCAGCTGTGAGGCAATTCACAGTCCTTCTTCTTTCACAAAGTGAAACACACTTTGCTCTGGTTTAGTTTCAAAGCGGGGGAAAATCAGCACACAAAAGGTCAAAGTCAGTAAAGCAGTCACGAAACACAACGATCAGATAATCCTCCACAATGGCCAAACCCACAGGCTGCTATTTATAGCAGCCTGACTAATTACCACAGCCCCACCCAACCACAGGTGGCCTCATTTTCTTTGATAATAATCTCTCAGTTGTTGCTGCCTATGCATCGCTCTCCGCATGTGTGGCTGTATCATTAACTCTTGTTCTGAATCCAAGGAGGAGCTAGATAATTGATCTCCTTCTGAGATGTCTGCCGCAATCTCCTCCTCCCTGTAACTCATGTCTTCTTAGTCAGAGGAGCCTTCATCAGCAGATTCCACCGGGGGCAAAACAGGCCTGCAGCATGTGGATGTCTCCCCCACATCCACAGTCCTTGGGGCAGGAGCTGGGCCAGAGCTAACCACAACATATATGATGTGGGTTTCTCATATATATTTGTTATGCCAGGACCTTTACTAAAAGCCTCCAGTGAGTTAAGAATGCATATTCAAACACACATACACCGTCAGAGAAAAAATGAAAGTAGTTTATCCAAACAGTTGTGTGAGCACACACTCTAAAAAAGAGCCAAATTTCTCTCACCCAGATAACAGTCCTGGAATGCAGCAAAATACAAAACAATCAATATAAGGCAGCTGTGAATCTTCACAGCCACCCCGTTCAATGAGTCCACAAGAGTTATTTAACTGTGAAGTGTACAAAAGTCAATAGAAGTCCTGGAACAATCCAAACAGTAGCAATGGTCTTTCTCCAATGGATAAATGCCCACATGCACATTCCCCAATGCCTGTAATTTATCCCCAAACACATTAACATAATTGCCTCTGACACAGGTGTTTTCCCTTATCTGCATAGACGTCTGCGCAGCTGCTCCTTTCTTGTCACAAGCCTGTGCATACGGCAATCCACAAGTGGATCCTCCTTTGACTCTGACGTCTCACTAATGAGAGCATTAACTGAGCCTCAGTGAAATCACAGCATCGCAAAAACACAGAAGTCCAGAGGTGGGGTTTCGAGGACTTCGGTGTTTTTGTGATGCTGCAATTTCACTGATGCTCCCTTTGCTGGGAAGCTTCACCTCCGGACTTCCGTTGTCAGTGAAGCGCTCGTTTTTGCAATGCTGGGATTCTCATGCTGGGATTCCCCTGCAGCATCGCAAAAACACAGAAGTCCGGAGGTGGGGTTTCCCATGGAGGGGAGCCTCAGGGGAATCCCAGCAGTGCAATAACGGGCACTTTGGCTGGCAAAAGGGGTGAATTTTGGGCTTGCACACATTAATCGATTTTCCATTGATTCCTATGGGAAACATTGTTTCGTCTTCAAACTTTTCACCTTAAGAACCTCGTCCTGGAACCAATTTAGCTTGTAAGACAAGGTATCACTGTATTATATTATTATGATCAGTCCTTTATATTTTTCGCATTTGTTTAGCCCTCTTGAATGCTCAGAGAATTTGCCTATGGCTATGATCTAAATTCGGATCTCCTTTTCTCCCAAGATTTCAATTCCATTTTATCTGCCTATGGCACTCGGCGTACTTTCCTGGCCAAGAATGGATTTGAAGTGTAGGTCCCCCATAATGATGACAACATACTGGGTCTCTCCTGCCTTTCCTTCCTGTACTTCAGAGGAATTGAAAGAGGAAGATTTTGCAGTGGAGGCCAAGCAATTTCCTAAGCTTTAGCTCCATCTCTTAAACGCTATTTGCCATTTCGAGTTAATTGACTCCGGATGAGCAGAGTCTGGAAGTCTTTTGTTGCCCTTAGGTTAAAATGACACAGAAAGCATTCTTGACTTTGACCAATTTAATAAAGGTGCTCCTTTCGCTAGTCCCTGAGCGAAACAGCAAAGAGGACCCATAATCCAATGGGATTTAAACTTGCCTCCTTTCGCTTTCCCCATCAAAAATTGACATGTGGCACACTAAAAACAGGTTCTTAGCCCCTGCTTGTGAAAATTTCCCCCTCCGTATATGAAAATATGACTTGCATGTCTGGAGCGGTTATTATAGGGCTGGAAAAATATTTCAGATTTTTAAGACGCCAGTGTCTGGATCATTGGAGGAGCTGACTTCCCGAGGCCTCGGAGGCAAATCTATGGGAACAATGCCTGAGATTTAGCCTTCCTCGTGTTGCTATGTCACTCTAATGTGACTTCAGACAGTTGCTGGGTAGGAAAAGGGCCTCCACTTGATTAAAACACTTCCTTTGTCACAGAAAGGGCTGCGCAGCTGCTTTCAAGTTGGGAAGGGCTTTTTAAAAGATGCCATTGGTTAGTTAGTTCAGGAGATGCTGCATTCTGGTCAGACACATGGACTTGACCTGATAAGTTGGCAGGGAGCAGAGGTGGACTGCTAAGGTGGAACAGTGATGTGTGCTTGCCCCTGTGGCTCTGAGCGCTAGTGGAGTATGCTACTGCACCTGGGCAGGTGGCACACCTGTGTGTCCGCGCACAATTTGGCGGGCCCCAGGGGAAGAGCCTTCTCTGTAGCGGCCCCAGCCCTCTGAAATCAACTTCCCCCAGAGATTAGAACTGCCCCCACCCTCCTTGTCTTTCGCAAATTACTTAAGACCCACCTGTATCGCCAGGCATGGGGGAACAGAGAAACATTCCCCAGGAATTTACATTTTATGTATGGTATGTGTGTGTTGCATGGTTTTTAAATTATGGGTTTTTTAGCTGTTTTTTAATAGCTATTTGTTACAATAGAAACAAATCTAATGTTTCTATTGTAACATTCTATTGTAACATTGTTATTATTGTTGTTGTGAGCTGCCCCGAGTCTTCGGAGAGGGGCGGCATACAAATCTAATAAATTATTATTATTATTATAATTTCGCTACCTGCCCAGGTACAGTAGCATAATTGCGCTGGACTCCGCTAGCACTCAGAGCCACAGTGGGGGAACACACGTCACCGATCCACCTTAGTGGCCCACCTCTGGCAGGGAGGGTGTGATATATTTGTGCTTTTTAATGAACCAACGTGCAGGTCCCATTAGAAGGCCCGAAGGTGATTTCTTACCAAAGGCAACTGGGTTTTCTTGTTTTGGTTGAAACAGTTTATGTCCAGGATGCGAAGGCTCAGTAAATATTTTCACGGCCCTCTTTTTGACTCATGCAGTATACAAGTCCTCAATGGAAGGCAGGTTGGCAGCAATTGTTTTTCCTGCAGTTCTATTATCCTCTTAAGTCTGTGTCGGGCTTGTTAGGTTGCAGAACCAAAAACAAAATCTTTACAAATATATTCTATCTTATTGCTTTATTAGTTCAAGGTTGCTTTTTTACCTTCCTCCCTCTCTATCTCATACAGACCTTTCTTCCTTCTCCTTACTCTCTTCTCGTCTCTTCCCTTTCCTCTTCCTCTCTCTCTCTCTTTTCTTTCTTCTAACTCCCCTCTTCCCTTCCTTTTCCCTTTGCTGTAACTCCTCCATATCCTAAGATTTTTATTAATATTGCTTCTTAATTGCTTATTTGACCCCTATGACAACCATTAAGTGTTGTACCACATGATTCTTTTATTTTATGTACGTTGAGAGCATATGCACCAAGACAAATTCCTTGTGTGTCCAATCACACTTGGCCAATAAAATTCTATTCTATTCTATTCTATTTTGACAACTGGATTTTCGTGATGGTTTTTGTTTCCCTTTGAAATGTTTCACTTCTCATGCAAGATTCTTTTCCTTCAAAGGAAAAGAAAACAAAGTCCAGTTGCCTTTTTGAAAAAGCACCTCTATGACAACCAGGACCTCGATGATTGAGAATCTCCACTGACATTACGAATACAGTGGTACCTCGACCTACAAAGGCCTCTACTTACGAACTTTTCTAGATAAGAACCAGGCGTTCAAGATTTTTTTACCTCTTCTCAAGAACCATTTTCCACTTACAAACGTGAGCCTCCGAAACTGTAACCGGAAAAGGCAGGGAGAAGCCTCTGTGGGGCCTCTCTAGGAATCTCCTGGGAGGAAACGGGGCCGGAAAAGGCAGGGAGAAGCCTCCGTGGGGCCTCTCTAGGAATCTCCTGGGAGGAAACAGGGCCAGAAAAGGCAGGGAGAAGCCTCCGTGGGGCCTCTCTAGGAATCTCCTGGGAGGAAACAGGGCCTTCACCCTCCCTGTGGTTTCCCCAATCGCGCACATTATTTGTTTTTACATTGATTCCTATGGGAAAAATTGCTTCTTCTTACACCCCTTTCTACTTAATAACCTGGTCACGGAACGAATTAAGTTCGTAAGTAGAGGTATCACTGTGATTTGTCTTCTGAATGCTATGAACTCTGTTGAGCCTGGGACAATCTTTACGGCATACTAACTGATATTGTCTTTATGCAGGTATTACAGCAAACTTGTGAGAAGTTTGCTGGAATGTGGGGAAGAGACCGTCGGGACCATTAAAGACAGTTTGATGGCCAAAATTGGACCAAACATGGCCAGCCTGTTCCATCTCCTGCAGACAGATCGCTGCGGACAGATTCACCCGAGAGCAGACTTCAACCGGAGACGCATCGCGGAGCCTCAAAAGTTAAAAATCTATTTGAGGAATCTCCGGGGCGAGGAGACTTCACCAGCTCACGTGAAGCGTGACTCTTCAGAGAGTGTGTAACTGAATGAGTAGAGAATCCCAGTTGTACCAAACTAAGAAATTGCTCTTTTATTTTTCTTTTGCATTCACAATACACCAGAAATGTACTGTAACTGACCTCTAAGGACATTGAACCACTCTATACATTCATTCATTCATTCATTCAAACAAAGAAATTTAAAAAAGGAGATGGCATTGTTTTCCTGGGATTGTACCACTTAAGGGTTGAGATGGAGGAAACTGCCTGTTTAAAGCTTAATATTGCAAATGTACTCTTGCTTAAATAGTTCTTTCAACAGTCTAAAATATTTCACGAGGACCTCCTTTAATTGGGAACAAATAGAAAGCATCTACTACTTCTCCTCTGCCATTAATCCTAATATATTCTGGAGTGGTACAGTCAGGAATAACTGGCTCTCCGTGTTTTTTTATGGAAGTATAGATTGGTCATCAGCTCTAGAGTGTATTTAACTTCTCATCCCTGGGTCCCGCTTCACCCTTCAGACAAATTGTATGAACATAGGACTGTATAAAAGCTCCATTTCCTCATGGAAGGGTGGATCCCTTGATCTGCCCCAACAGATCGAATGAATATAAGCTTTTCTCGAAAGTGATTGTAAGAGCAAACACCAAACTGTCCTTGTATTGTAGCTCAAAGCGACTTGGCAGTCAGAAAACGTAGATATACTGTAGTTCTGCTTTATCCTAAGTGGAAGACAAGACAAACGAAGAAATTTAAAACAAATATGTTTTCTGTAGGTCTCATGGGACCATTGATATGAAGGGTACTGCTTCATAGGCAAATATCAGTGTCCTATCTCAGTGCTGCACGGTTTTATTTTCTCACTTTGGAGAGTTTCCGAGATGGCTGCTTTTAATCAACATTGACCTCTTGAAACTCTGATCATAAAAGAGGATCTTACGGCAAATGAGCAGTTCATCTTGGATCACTTGGAATGTTGTCCGAGCCTTTCCAATTAAGTGAAGAAACATTATTGGTAGCCTGAGAACTGAACCAACAAACAACTAAGTCTTGAACTTTCCTTAACAGCTAGGTCCTCCCCTTCAGGTCTTCCTTAACAAATAGGCACTTTGCCAAAGATTAGCTATTTATCTTTTTTTTTCTCTCCTTATACTACCCTACAATGTCTAGAGCAGTGTTTCCCAACCTTGGCAACTTGAAGATATTTGGACTTCAACTCCCAGAATTCCCCAGCCAGCAAATGCTGGCTGGGGAATTCTGGGAGTTGAAGTCCAGATATCTTCAAGATGCCAAGGTTGGGAAACACTGCTCTAGAGGTTGTAAGCAGATGGGGTAAGATGACACTGTAAAGTAACTTCCACCTTGATACTTCAACAACGTGTATGAAATGTGCTGATGTCTTTGCATTCACTTCCTGTGGACCAGGGGCGGGTTCTGGATCCTTTTGCTGCTGGTTTGCTCAGATTTGCACCTGCAGCAATCAAAAATTAGTTTCTGCTCATGCGCAGGAGCAAAATCCAAGATGGCGGTGTCCACAGAGAACTGGCTCGGTGACGCCATCACCGAGTTACTAATAGTTCTGAAGGATCCAGTTAGAACTGGTGGGAGCCCACCTCTGCCCACCACCACTTTCCATTTTAACATTCGGCAAGAGCTCAACCCTAGAATTGTCATTGGCAGCATGAAAAATTATGTTCAAGGTCTGTCTTCCTCATCTCATGGTTCTCCTGATGTGTTAATCCAGGGGTGTTCAAACTCAGTGTTATGGCGGCTTCGTGTGATGTATGTGACCTTTTCCACCACTAAACCAGGTGGGGGCGCGGCCAACATGACACATCTGGCCTGTGGGCCACAAGTTTTGGCACCCCTGGGTTTATCTATGGGTCATTACTCTCCAGTAGCATGCTTGCTATAGAATAGAGGTCTGCAACCTTGGCACCTTTATGAATTGTGGACTTCAACTCCCAGCATTCCTCAGCCAGTGCATGCTGGCTGAGGAATTCTGGGAGTTGAAGTCCACAAGTCATGTCACCTAAGTATCTATATCAACTTTATTTGATTAGTCAATCGACCATATCAAAGCGAGAAAAAGGACCACATCGGTCGTCATAAAACTGTGATTGGTTAAAATACAATAAAATTGGCTAAAATAGAGGGAATTTGAATAAATAATAAGTTAAAATGCAGTATAATAAGCTAAAATTGAGTAGTAAAACATGAGAATATAACTCGTGCAAAGGATTATATTAAACAAATCTAAGATACTGATATAAAATATTCTTAAGTAAGTTCATCTCCTTTGCATGCCACCCCAATATGTTCTATAAAACGTATTCTCATCTGAACAGCCCTGACTAAAAACTTAGTGGTTCTAGAAACTACATATATATTTGTACCCTGAAGAAAATATGATAATTGTTTATTACAGTCCCAGTGTATGATTTTGTCAAGTAGGGGCTGTAAATACTGAGGTCTTACTGAGGAGTATAGTTTACAATTGAGTAGCACATGTGCAAGTCATAAAATTGCCAAGGTTGCAGTCCCCTGCTATAGAACGATTGTAGACATATTCCAACACATCATAAGAATGCCGGATGGGAGAAGACACCCTAGAACCTTGGCCTGGTTCTCACCAGGATGGTGAAATTGTCTTGGATTGCACTTGTTGAGGCTGTAAGTTGAGGACTTTGTGATAGAATGTAGCTTGCTCAAAACCAAGTGTTTGCACGCAGAAATTGATCTGTGTAGGAAAAGGTTTGGTTACATCCTAGTGGACATGCTACCTTGTTAGAAGAAAGTCTTATGTTATTTGTCCGGAAGGGCAGTTCTTTTATTTTAAGAGTAGCCTCTTATAGTTTGAAGAAGAAGGTCTTCACTAGAAGGACCCTTGCATGATAATGGACAGAAAGTCTTAAGACACATCTATAATTTCTTGGGATGCTAATACCTCTTGCATGGTCTCTCAAAGAACAGATGAAACCATCTAACATAACAAACTATTACTTTTCTTGGGTCACTTTAAAGGAATCTGGTGACCACTGTCTTAAGAATAGAGCCTTGAGCCTTACTCTCTGATAGAAACTGAACAAATCGTGTGAGACAAAAGCTCCAGTGATATTTTTTTTTTTATGATATCAAATAGCTTTGCGACTCATAGTTCCATTTGATAATTTTGCATTGATTTCGGGACAACTTTATTTGTAGAACGCCCCCTCTGTTGGAGAGCATCAGTTCAAAAGTATGACTCAATTTTAAAGGCACTATACTGTTAAATTATTCTGCTTAGGAATGCCAGTTGAATCAAGAAAAAGGGTTAGGCAAGAAAATTACTTTGGTTTATTGTCAGATGCCTTTTTTTAACCCCTGCCGACATTAAAGCGAGATTCTTGGGCGCTGCTTTAAAAAAATTAACTTCACAAAACTGGACTCTACATGACGTGCCTACACATAGCTTAACGATCGAGTGAGGGCTTGCCTTAACTCTCAATGCATTGGGTTGGAGCAAGGCTAAGTAGTTCAACCCAAGTCCCCTCCAGATTCATGGTCAGGATGGTGGATAAATCTCAAAGGAAGGGACCAAATTCAGCTAACTTAGTTTGTTGTAAAGAACCCATTGATTTGCACCCTTTGAACTGTCAAAGTTAATGTCCCACTCAAACAGCCTTTCAGATGAATCGTAAAACTCAGGGTCAGCTTCTAGTTTAAGAGGAGAGGTTGGCAAAGTAGGTTTGATGAATTCTCCTGAGATAGCTCTTCTCTTTTCTTGCATGTTTTGATGGGCAAAAGCACCCAGATTTCTGAAGCATTGCAAAAAAAAAAAAAAATCCAAGCTGGCAGAGCCCACGGAAGGTAGATAATTTTTATTGGAGGGTTTTGTGGGATTTTGGCAATATGCTTGACTATGCCAAAATTAATCTTGGAGAAATTGTTCCTGGAATATATCCCTTCTGCTGGGAAGCTGGGAGCACATCTAGAAAGCTAGCACATCAGGAAGAACATTACGCTACCACACTTTCTGATTCCCTAGTTTTCTATTTGCAAGTCATTTATGAAGATGAGATATATATTCTGTCGGGCGCTTCTCTGATTCTCCAGTTTGAGAAGAGCTATTTTAGGAGCAGCTTGAATTTAAAAGAGGGCTGTTTCCACCTAGGCTTTGCTGCTCCCCTGAAAAAATTAGCTTTTTCCTAATGCACTGGCTTCGAAACTTTGCTGGAAGGATTTAAACGGGCACTTTACCTATTGCACTTTCCAAGTCGGAATAAACCTTGCCCATCGTGTGTAAAGTTCATTTGCTAACGAGAAATCTTTTTGACTGCCGTCAGGTTCCACAGAGACTTGATCCATGTACATTCCAAATTTGCACGGTCATCCATCGTGGCAAAAGTGTCAAAAGGTGGTGGCATCAATGACGTATCCACCTCTGTCTCTTGCCTTTTCTGCCCTTTCTGTGGATACCCCCCCCACACACAAACCTCTCCAGTAAGGGAAGTGGCAACCACAGGTGACCATTACCTTGCTGTCGAGAAGTGAATAATCACAATTAGTGATGGGCGAACCGAACACGAATCCGAAATTTTTTCAAACTTTGGGCAAAGTTCGGGGTCGTGTTCGGCGTTCGTAGCTTTGACGTCACAGGCAGGTTGCTAAGGACGCCAAGGTGATCACTTCCTGGATTCCATGGAATCCAGGAACTGATCACCTTGGCGTCCTTAGCAACCTGCCGGTGACGTCAAAGCTCCGCCCCTGAAATCTCTTCATGGGAGGGATTCCCCATTCGGGTTCAAGTTTGGGTTCGGTTCGGGTTCGGCTGAATTTTGCGTAAAGTTTGTCCGAACTTTCCAAACCTGAACACCGTTGGGTTTGCCCATCACTAATCACAATGAACATATACTGAAAATATGCTTCTCATGGAAAAACTATTTAAAAAGCAATAGAAAGTTTACCACAACGCCTTTAAGCATTAACTTGCTGCTAAAAATACATTTCTCACCCCGAGGCAGTACTTCAGCCTTTGCTGTCTTCATTTAAATCCTTGTAGCTTGAGAAAAAATAATGTGGATATAGAATTATAAGCAGCAAAGGAAGAAGGAAAGAATTTCCTGAAGCAAGATTTTTATATTCCATATTATGCAGTCAAGCTCAGTCTAGCTGTGATGCTGTGGAATAGAAACTTAACACTTTTCGGGTAAATTCGATTCTCCTTTGCTTGTTTTCAAGATTGTGTCTTTTCAACGATGCTTTAAAACGAAGGTTGATTGGGGAGTGAAGCGTGTTTCTTGATTTGTGAGTGTGGAGCGTTGATATTCCACGTTAAATTGCTTGAGTATTAATGACATGTTGGAAGTTTAGACGGGGTGGGGAGAGAATGCATATGGAAGAAAGAAAATCTATTTGGCAAATAGATGATATCGCATGAGAGCAGAGATCTCCAAACCTTAAGACTTTGTGGACTTTGATGCTGGTTGGGGAATTCTGGGAGTTGAAGTCCACAACTCTTAAAAGTTGACAACTTTAGAGATCCCTGCACAAGAGGATGTTGCTTTACATTGACAGATATAGTAATTCCTTAAATCCCATGGGTTGATTCACAAAAGTAATTTTCACTGCACTGAAATGGATATTTAATTTTGTAGTAGAATAGGGTACCCTCACAAGCAACTTGTGCACCGAATAATGACCACTGTAACAACAAAGGGGTCAAAAGAGGCCAGATAGTAGATGTGGTATCTCAATGAAAGGCCCTACCCACCATCTTGCTTCTCTTGATCTCTTCCTATGGATGCCGTTGTACTATAGACCAGACCTAAACTTGTTCATGAAACAAGTGTACATCCCTAAGATAGCCAAACTGAATGGGCCTTGGGGACTAATCCATAAAATTGTCTTAAGGAATGCAAAATTCATCCCCACCTCAATCTCCTTAGAGCTCTGAAGATGTTGTAGAGGTCTTCAAACTTAGCAACTTTAAGACTTGTGGACTTCAACTCCTCAAGTCTTAAAGTTGCCAAGTTTGAAGACCCCTGTTGTAGATCTTCATCTCATCGAAATGTGGCCAGGGATTGTAGGGAGTTTATAGCTTGTGGTCTAAAGTATAATAAAATGTAGCTCTCCAGATTCTACTGAATTACCTCTCCAACCATGCTGGTCTGGGACCGAAGACCTGTATCTTGTGTGCTTAACATCTAAAAAAACCATGGAGAGTAACAGGTTGTCTACCCATCCTCCGGATATTCCTGCCTTCCTTTCCTCCTCTTCCCCTTTTTCTTGATTATAACCCTTCTTCATGCCTTGAACGTGACTTGTATAAACAGAACTAGCCATTCGTAAGGAACAAAGTTGCTATTGGGGAAATATATATATATCTGTAAAGGAAGGAGAGAGGTTTTATTTTTTAAAGGGAGAGTGTGCAAAAATGTTGTCATTTGAACCATTCTGAACTCTAAATTAATGGGCTCCGGTTCAAAATAGGTCTTTTCAAGCATTTCAGAGGTTTTGCACTTCGGAAGTGTTCGAAACAGCCCATTTTGCTTTTGGGAAGGTGTTTCCAAGTTGAGAAGAGAGCGTTTCAGTTTCTAGATCAGCGATGGCAAACATTTTTAGTTCGCCTGTCCAAAGGGATATGTGCATACACTAGCGTGCGCATATGCTTACCCTTATTCCCTACCCCTATGCATGCGCACCCCCCCAGACTGCCCCTGCGCATAGACGTCTCACTGAAGCCTGGGACGAAAAAATGGGCAAACCAGAAGTTCAAAAAACAGACTTCCAGCTTGCCATCTCTGTTCCAGATGGTCCAAATATGAAATGTTTTGCACATTATTAAAGAAACAGCCAAATCCTCCTTCCTCCTCATCCAAATATGACTTTGAATGGAAGAGGAGCTTGCATGCTCTCCATTTAATACCTGTCAAAAGCCTAAAGTAAGTAACTGGTATAAATCTAAGCAATTTTTCTAAGCTTAAGGTGGATGAATAGCAGAACTCCGTGTGCCCTCAGTCCGTGCAATAGAGTGATTGCAAAAAACAGACTTCCAGCTTGGCTGTTGAGCTGATTTTTACACTCCAGAGGTTTCAGGGAAGTTTCCTGAAACTCCAAAGTGCGACAAACAGCACAACGGGCAAACAGGAAGTCTGTTTTTCTGAACTTCCGGTTCACCCGTTTGGTGGTTTTTCGCTTCCCTGAAGCCTCTGGCGGACAAAACGGACCTTCCCAAGGCCTGAAATCATCTGGCCAGCACATGCATGCTGGAGTTGACCTAGGGCAACGCCTCGCATGCCCTTCAATATGGCTCCACCTGCAACAGGTGCGCCATCACTGTTCTAGATGGTCCAAATATGAAAAGTTTTGCACACTATTAAAGAAACAGCCAAATCCTCCTTCCTCCTCATCCAAATATGACGAGGAAGCTTAATTTCCCCTTTGAATGGAAGAGGAGTTTTCATGCTCTCCTTTTAATATCTGTCAAAAGCCTAAAGTAAGTAACTGGTATAAATCTAAGCAATTTTTCTAAGCTTAAGGTAGATGAATAGCAGAATTCTGTGTGCCCTCGGTCTGTGCAATAGAGTGATTGCAACTCAGTGTGATGCTAGATCAAAGTGTACCCCTTCTTAAAAACATCTGGCCTTATAATACCGATGGATCCCACTTGAAATTGAGGGCTGTGGCTTATCTTAAAAATAATAAAGAAAAAATGCATGATTTAATTGTGATTTTTTTCCCGCACTTTAGATATTTTGTGCCATTTCTATACAGATACATATATATATAAAGTATGTATTTATAATTTAATTTTTTTTTCCTTTTTGGCCAAATGCTGGAATAAACAGTGCGCATATCTGGTATATGTCATTATTTATTTATTAAATTGCAATTTGTTTTTTAAAGAAAGAAAATAGCCACCATTGTTCTTATAAAGATTATTTAAAAAGTTATTGCAGCCTTGAGAAAAAGATGCAAGTTATTTTCTCTGCTTATTTTTATAAGTAAGAAAAAAAAATGCATAACGTGATAAAGCCTGTGGTGGATTCCTTGTGAGAGCGAATAAAAAAAAAAATCTGGCCCCATGTTAAGTGTCTGCCTTCTTTTTTTACTAAAAAAAAAATTATAATAATCCTTTTCCTAAACTGCAGCACTGATTGTCCTTTGAAAAATTGCAAAAGAACAAAATGTCTCTTTTGAATTGTTGGGAACTAGAGTTATTTTCTGCTGCTGTATATATCCTTTCCATTTGATCGGTTGAAGCTGACGTGCAGGGTTTGAATCATTGGATGACAGCTAAAAATTCACTTGAGAAGTGATCTCTCTACTCTGGGTTCTCAACTTGGGGTCTGCGGACCTCTGGGGGTACACAAGTATGCTACACAACACAAAGTTTTGAAGAAATGTTATTTAAATCTTAAGTCTTGGGGGTCTGTAACCACAAAAGATATTTAAAAGGTAAAGAAAACTGCTCTAGGTCCTATATAGAATAGCATAGAATAGAATAGAATAGAATAGAATAGAATTTTTATTGGCCAAGTGTGATTGGACACACAAGGAATTTGTCTTGGTGCATATGCTCTCAACGTACATAAAATAAAATATACATTTGTCAAGAATCATGTGATACAACACTTAATGATTGTCATAGGGGTCAAATAAGCCATGAAGAAGCAATATTAATAAAAATCTTAGGATATACGCAACAAGTTACAGTCATACAGTCAACATGGGAGGAAATGGGTGATAGGAATGATGAGAAAAACTAGTAGAATAGAAGTGCAGATTTAGTAGAAAGTCTGACACTTTTGAGGGAATTATTTGTTTAGTAGAGTGATGGCGTTCGGGAAAAAACTGTTCTTGTGTCTAGTTGTCTTGGTGTGCAGTGCTCTGTAGCGACGTTTTGAGGGCAGGAGTTGAAACAATTTGTGTCCAGGATGCGAGGGGTCAGTAAATATTTTACCCGCCCTCTTTTTGACTCGTGCAGTATACACACACATACCCCACCACTATATCGGGGGTGTTCCTTATATAAACCACTATAAGCCAAGAGCAATTACAAATTATAGAGGGATTCCAATTTATTTCTTGTAGCTTGGTCTCGGATTCTACTCCTCATATATCTTCTTACTTTGTCCCATCAGTTGTTTCAATTTGAAAAGATGGATAAAAGGATAAATTTGGATAATGAAACTGAATTGTCACCCCAGAAAGATGTTGAAAGAAAATGCAGGGCATCCTGTATACGCCACACCCAGGGTGTGGTAATGCACCCAAATTTTCATCCTCTTTTAGGGAGGAAAAAGGTGCATCTTTATTTATTTTATTTATTTATTTATTAGATTTGTATGCCACCCCTCTCCGTAAACTCGGGGCGGCTCACAGCAATAATAAACAATATATAACAAATCTAATAATTTAAGAGAAACACTAAAAACCCCATTATTAAAAGCAAACATACACACAAACATACCACACATAAACTGTATAGGCCCGGGGGAGATGTTTCAATTCCCCCATGTCTGACAGCAAAGGTGGGTTTTTAGGAGTTTATGAAAGGCAAGGAGGGTGGGGGCAGTTCTAATCTCTGGGGGAATCTGGTTCCAGAGGGTCGGGGCCACCACAGAGAAGGCTCTTCCCCTGGGCCCCGCCGAACGACATTGTTTAGTTGACGGGACCCGGAGAAGGCCAACTCTGTGGGACATAATCGGTCGCTGGGATTCGTGCGGCAGAAGGCGGTCCAGGAGATATTCTGGCCCAATGCCATGAAGGGCTTTATAGGTGATAACCAACACTTTGAATTTTGACCGGAAACTGATCGGCAACCAATGCAGACTGCGGAGTGTTGGTGTAACATGGGCATATCTAGGAAAGCCCATGATTGCTCTCGCAGCTGCATTCTGCATGATCTGAAGTTTCTGAACACTTTTCAAAGGTAGCCCCATGTAGAGAGCATTACAGTAGTCGAATCTCGAGGTGATGAGGGCATGAGTGACTGAGCAGTGAGTCCCGGTCCAGATAGGGCCGCAACTGGTGCACCAGGTGAACCTGGGCAAACCTCCCCCTCGCCACAGCTGAAAGATGGTTCTCTAATGTGAGCTGTGGATCGAGGAGGATGCCCAAGTTGTGGACCCCCACTGAGGGGGTCAATAATTCCCCCCCCAAGGGTAATGGACGGACAGATGGAGTTGTCCTTGGGAGGCAGAACCCACAGCCACTCCATCTTATCCGGGTTGAGTTTGAGTCTGTTGACCCCCATCCAGGCCCCAACAGCCTCCAGGCACGGGCACATACTCCAAAAAATACAGGTATCATTTAAGATTCCTGCAATTTCCAGAGAGGCCAGGAGGTCCTACTCTAGAACATGGGTCTCCAACTTTGGCAACTTGTGGGACTTCAGCTCTCAGAGTTCCTCATCCAGGGAGTTGTTAAGTCCACAAATCTTAAAGTTGGCAAGGATGGAGACCCCTGTTCTGGAATCCATTCCAACACCTGGAAAGGCATCTGTCTCTCTACAGCTGCTGTTTCCTCTCTCTTTGTCCTGGCTGTTCCTTTGACTTCCTTTTTCTCACCCAAAAGACATGCACAGATTTATTCTGAGCCTGTATTTGGACGGTAGGTGTGGTCAGTGGCTAGAAACCACCCACCATCCAAAACAAATGAAAAGTCTAACCGTGGGACATCCTTTGAGACATTATGAAACCATTACAAATCTTGAGAACTTTTTCACTGAAAAAAAGAGTATTAAACTTGGCACTGAGTCTCGTTGATAACCGAGTTAGAGAAAACGGTGACATGAGATCAGGAGCTCTTCTAGAATAGAATAGAGTAGAGTAGAGTAGACCAGAGCAGAGCAGAGCAGAATAGAGTAGAATAGAATAGAATAGAATAGAATACAGTAGAATACAATAGAAACATAGAAGTCTGACGGCATAAAAAGACCTCCTGGTCCATCTAGTCTGCCCTTATACTATTTCCTGTATTTTATCTTACAATGGATATATGTTTATCCCAGGCATGTTTAAATTCAGTTACTGTGGATTTACCCACCACGTCTACTGGAAGTTTGTTCCAAGGATCCACTACTCTTTCAGTAAAATAATATTTTCTCAGGTTGTTTTTGATCTTTCCCCCAACTAACTTCAGATTGTGTCCCCTTGTTCTTGTGTTCACTTTCCTATTAAAAACACTTCCCTCCTGGACCTTATTTAACCCTTTAACATATTTAAATGTTTCGATCATGTTCTCCCTTTTCCTTCTGTCCTCCAGACTATACAGATTGAGTTCATGAAGTCTTTCCTGATACGTTTTATGCTTCAGACCTTCCACCATTCTTGTAGCCCGTCTTTGGACCCGTTCAATTTTGTCAATATCTTTTTGTAGGTGAGGTCTCCAGAACTGAACACAGTACTCCAAATGTGGTCTCACCAGCACTCTATATAGCGGGATCATAACCCCCCTCTTCCTGCTTGTTATACCTCTAGCTATGCAGCCAAGCATCCTACTTGCTTTCCCTACCGCCTGACTGCACTGTTCACCCATTTTGAGACTGTCAGAAATCACTACCCCTAAATCCTTTTCTTCTGAAGTTTTTGCTAACACAGAACTGCCAATACAAATACTCAGATTGAGGATTCCTTTTCCCCAAATGCATTATTTTACATTTGGAAACATTAAACTGCAGTTTCCATTGCTTTGACCATTTATCTAGAAAAGCTAAATCATTTACCATATTACAGACGCCTCCAGGAATATCATGGGATAACATGAGATAAGGAGCTCAGAATAGAATAGAATAGAATAGAAGAAATAGTATAAGGGCAGACTAGATGGACCATGAGGTCTTTTTCTGCCGTCAATCTTCTCTGTTTCTCTGTTTCTACGAAACAGGTTTTTAATCAGAAGCAAACCCACAAATATACATTTCCTTTCTGGTACAACACCAAAGTAACTATGCAAAGAAAAGGGCTCCTTTCCTAACAATAAAAACATTCTAAACAAGTGGGCATATAATGCGCCATCGTGAATGTGAAATAAGAAAGAGAAGAGAGGGGAACAAACAACAAAGATAGCAAACTGAATTTAAATACAGTAATCACAGGTGAGAGGGGTTTTACCTAGGACAGAAGAACAAAAAAGGTAACCATTTAAACAAACAAAACACCTTTTCCCAAAGTCCAGATTTTCAGAGGTGACTATTTCAATAATAGGGTCTTAGCTCAGTGGGACATAGCTCAAAAGTCAAGCAATCATGGGCTTCCCTAGGTATGCCCATGTTACACCAACACTCCGCAGTCTGCATTGGTTGCCGATCAGTTTCCGGTCACAATTCAAAGTGTTGGTTATGACCTATAAAGCCCTTCATGGCATCGGGCCAGAATATCTCCAGGACCGCCTTCTGCCGCACGAATCCTAGCGACCGATTAGGTCCCACAGAGTTGGCCTTCTCCGGGTCCCATCAACTAAACAATGTCGTTTGGTGGGACCCAGGGGAAGAGCCTTCTCTGCGGCGGCCCCAACCCTCTGGAACCAGCTCCCTCCAGAGATTAGAACTGCCCCCACCCTCCTCGCCTTTCGTAAACTCCTTAAAACCCACCTTTGCCATCAGGCATGGAGGAATTGAAACATCTCCCCCGGGCCTATATAGTTATGTATGGTATGCTTGTATGTATGTTTGCTTTTAATAATGGGGTTTTTAGTGTTTCTTTTAAATTATTAGATTTGTTATATATTGTTTATTATTGCTGTGAGCCGCCCCGAGTCTACAGAGAGGGGCGGCATACAAATCTAATAAATAGAAATAGAAATGTACAGTTTCCAAATTCAATCTTTCACCTCTTCAAATAGAACTAGAAAAGGATCTTGTTTGAAACTTTGGACAACCTTGCTCAGACATGATGAAAGAGCTTTTCCACAAAGACCCTCTTGAATGTGCTTGGTCTACTAGAAATTTGGAGAAATTTTGCATCTGGACGGCACCAGACAGTTGAGAAATTGGGGTGGGCAAAACTGGGTAAAACGAACCAGTGCTTCCTTATCTACTTCATTATAATTTATGGTCCATCCATGTCTTTTATGTGGTTCTACACTACTAATTGTTATGATTAGCTCTGGCCCAGCTCCTGCCCCAAGGACTGTGGATGTGGGGGAGACATCCACATGCTACAGGCCTGTTTTGCTCCCGGTGGAATCTGCTGATGAAGGCTCCTCTGACCAAGAAGACATGAGTGACAGGGAGGAGGAAGGTGTGGCAGACAGCTCAGAAGGAGATGAATTATCTAGCTCCTCCTTGGATTCAGAACAAGAGTTAATGATACAGCCACACATGCGGAGAGCGATGCATAGGCAGCAACAACTGAGAGATTATTATCAAAGAAAATGAGGCCACCTGTGGTTGGGTGGGGCTGTGGTCATTAGTGAGGCTGCTATAAAGAGCAGCGTGTGGGTTTGGCCATTGTGGAGGATTATCTGATCGTTGTGTTTCGTGACTGCTTTGCTGACTTCAACCTTGGTGTGTTGCTTTTTCCCCGCTTTGAAACTAAAGCAGAGCAAAGGGTGTTTCACTTTGTGAAAGAAGAAGGACTGTGAATTGCCTCACAGCTGCAAGCTAAGTATCTCAGAACTGATAAGGGACTTGTACCAATTACCAGTTTGTTTGGAGACGAGGGCTCTTTGCTATACCAAAAGAGGGCTTAGTTTAAGTGAATTTTCGTTATAAAGAACATTGTTTTGAATTTTCAAACGTGTGTGTGTCTGAAATTTGTACCTGTGAATTTTTGGGAGGATTCTGCCAGAGAGCTCGACAGAGCACCAATACTGCTGAGCAAATGGTTAAAAGGAAACCAAGAGCTATTAATATTTTAATGAAAGAAAAAAAAATACACCAGCTCTTAAGACTAGGAAAAGTGGACAGTTATGGGTGATGTGATGTGACTCAGCCTCAGAGTTGAGTGATATTCTGCTCTTTTTTAGCTTTGTTGTGTAACGAGGAAGAAACTGGCTCAAATTTTCCTGGCCCTCACCCTTCCTGCTTCCCCCCTCTCTCTTCTTTTTTCTCACACACACCCCCACCCTAAACCCCACCCTATCTCAATCCAAAGGCTAAAGAAATCAAGGAAAGTAAAATAATATAGCTTTTTCAATGAATTGTGTAAAATGATTGAGGTGTGAAGTTGTCTTCTTGCATGGTGCTTTGCTTCCCGAAAGGCTATCGCTTACACTATAATATTAAGTGCCAATGTCCTGATCTGCTTTATTCTTTTTTTTTTATAGATGTATTCAAACACTTTAAAGTTGGGCACAGATAAGAAAATAAAAGTATAAGCTATTGTGCACTCGTTTCTATTGGACAATGAGAGGCCGAGACTTACATTCAGTCTTCAAACTCCTTTTTTCTGCAGAATTTAACCACTGTGGGTGCTGAAAATTGTGCCAAGATATTACTTTCTTTTGAGATCAGAATCGAACAAGATACACCGTAAAGCATACTTAATATTGTTTTTAACAATAGTTTGTTTTGACAAAAAACACTCTTTGTTAAACACAATGGCGAAATCTAATTTTTTCCCCTCCCAGTTATATGGGTGTGGCGTGGGCGTGGCTTGGTGGTCATGTGGCTTGGTGCTTGGTGGGCGTGGCTTGGTGGTCATGTGACTGAGTGGCTGTGGCATCAAAAACTAGCTATCACACTTTACACAAAAATAACACAAAAGCTACACAACTGACTTGCACACAACGCAAAAGCAGCTGGACTTCACACAAAATGGCTACTGGGACGAGCAGAGAGCTCAAAAACCAACTATCACACAAAAACAATACAAAAGCTACACAACTGACTCAACACGCATAATGCAGGGGCATTTGGACTGCCCACAAAATGGCCCCTGCAACAAGCAGGAACTTCAAAGAGTCGGATGAGAAGGACCAACATAGCTTCATGGCTATCAGAAGAGCTATCCAATTGGCACCATCCACAGCCCTATTCTGAAAGCAGGTTGTATGGTCTCGGGATTGACCAGAACAAACCAATCCAGCAAGAGTGACCTTGTGCTAAATTAGATTATCCTTCAACTGAATTATCGGTTGGAGAAAATGCATTTATCAAAATATAAATAAAGTAGATCAGGACGTGGAGGTCTACTTAAGAACGCCTCTACTTACAAACTTTTCTAGACAAGAACCGTGTGCTCAAGATTTTTTTGCCTCTTCTCAAGAACCAATTTCCACTTACAAACCCGAGCCTCTGAAACTGTAGCCAGAAAAGGCAGGGAAAAGCCTCCGTGGGGCCTCTCTAGGAATCTCCTGGGAGGAAACAGGGCCACAAAAGGCAGGGAGAAGCCTCTTTGGGGCCTCTCTAGGAATCTCCTGGGAGGAAACAGGGCCAGAAAAGGCAGGGAGAAGCCTCCGTGGGTCCTCTCTAGGAATCTCCTGGGAGGAAACAGGGCCAGAAAAGGCAGGGAGAAGCCTCTTTGGGGCCTCTCTAGGAATCTCCTGGGCGGAAAAAGGGCCAGAAAAGGCAGGGAGAAGCCTCTGTGGGGCCTTTCTAGGAATCTCCTGGGAGGAAACAGGGCCAGAAAAGGCAGGGAGAAGCCTCTGTGGGGCCTCTCTAGGAATCTCCTGTGAGGAAACAGGGCCGGAAAAGGCAGGGAGAAGCCTCTGTGGGGCCTCTCTAGGAATCTCCTGCGAGGAAACAGGGCCGGAAAAAGCAGGAAGAAGCCTCCATGGGGCCTCTCTAGGAATCTCCTGCGAAGAAACAGAACCGCCACCCTACCTGTGGTTTCCCCAGTCGCACACATTATTTACTTTTACATTGATTCCTATGGGAAAAATTGCTTCTTCTTACAAACTTTTCTACTTAAGTACCTGGTCACGGAACGAATTAAGTTCGTAAGTAGAAGTACCACTGTAATATAATGTAAAAGGTAGCTTTTAGATATGCAGGTGGACTCTGCTTCTGCAGGAGATTTAATGCTTTAATTACATGCAAGGGGGGACATGCCAATTTGTTCTTTGGGACAGAATATAAATAATTGACCTGAAAGGAAGGGAATCATGGCCAGACTGAGCTATTGTATGCCAAAACCATGTGACCTGTTTCATGTTGCACCAACAAACAACAGTTTGTTGTATAACCATAGCTGGCTGTGATCTCCCACTGTGTTAAACCACAATGCCTGAATTTACCAAAGCAAAATCAATGAAATTGCCAATGATCCTTAAAACAATGCAAAGAACCTATGTCACATCAGCTATATGTCTCAGATTTATTTATTTTTATTTATTTATTTAGTTTGTCAAACCTGTACCACAAAACAGGTATAAGTATAAACATGGGTATGAACTCAGTAAATGAGTATGAATAAAAGGAGGCAGTAGGACAGGGGTGGTAGGCGCGCTGGTGCACTTATGCATGGGATGAGGTCAGTAATGGGCTACCAAAATTTTTACTACCACACTGTGGCCGTGGCTTATGCATTTTGTTTCAACATCTTTCAGTGCAAATTGGGGAGGAGCTCCATTTTCGCTACCCCACTGCGTTCCACCGCATCCAGGCAGTAGCCCACCCCTGGATGAAGTCCACGGTTGTTCTGTCGGGCTCTCTGGTAGACTCCTCCCAAAAATCCACAGGTACAAATTTCAGACACACACACGTTTGAAAATTCAAAACAATGTTCTTTATAATGAAAATTCACATAAACTAAGCCCTCTTTTGGCATAGCAAACAGCACTGGTCTCCAAACAAACTGGTAATTTGTACAACTTCCTTATCAGTTCTGTGATACTTAGCTTGCAGCTGTGAGGCAATTCACAGTCCTTCTTTCACAAAGTGCAACACACTTTGCTCTGGTTTAGTTTCAAAGCGGGGAAAATCAGCACACAAAAGGTCAAAGGCAGCAAAGCAGGCACGAAACACAATGATCAGATAATCCTCCACAATGGCCAAACCCACAGGCTGCTATTTATAGCAGCCTCACTAATCACCACAGCCCCACCCAACCACAGGTGGCCTCATTTTCTTTGATAATAATCTCTCAGTTGTTGCTGCCTATGCATCGCTCTCCGCATGCGTGGCTGTATCATTAACTCTTGTTCTGAATCCAAGGAGGAGCTAGATAATTGATCTCCTTCTGAGCTGTCTGCCCCACTCTCCTCCTCCCTGTCACTCATGTCTTCTTGGTCAGAGGAGCCTTCATCATCAGATTCCACCGGGGGCAAAACAGGCCTGCAGCATGTGGATGTCTCCCCCACATCCACAGTCCTTGGGGCAGGAGCTGGGCCAGAGCTAACCACAACAACGGTAGACAATTTAAGGTTAAAGTTTTGGGGGTTTGAGTCAGGTAGTATATTCCAGGCATTGACCACTCTGTTGCTGTAACTTTATTTTCTGCAATCGAGTTTAGAGCAGTTTACCTTGAGTTTGTATCTATTGTTTGCCCGTGTATTATATTTGCGGTTGAAGCTGAAGTAGTCATTGACCGGTAGGACATTGTAGCAGACAATTTTATGTACTATGCTTAGGTCAGAAATGAGAAATGATTTATGATTCATTTCGAATCATTTTTTTTAAAAAACCCTTTTGAATTAGAATTGAGGAATGTAGCCCTATCTATTAATTTTCTGGGTTGTCCTCGCAAAACTCCTGAGTTGTTCCTAAGATGTCTCAGTAGAACACAATTCAGTGCAAAAGAAGAGATGATGAAAGGGGGAAAATATATTTGCTCTTATGCTCTTAGTTTCATTCCCCTTCCCTTTTTGCAAAATTATCCCAAAGGCTAAAAGCTAAGCGGAGCATATTATGGTGGATTGCATAGTCAGCCAGATGTTTAAACTTTGCTTCCCACCCCCAAATCCTTCCCAAATAAGCTGCTGTTATTTTAATTTAATTTAATTTATTTGTTTTGCCAAGTACATATTGGAGGTATGTAAAGATATAATAATTTTCATATACAGGGTTCCCTCGATTTTCGCGGGTTCGAACTTCACGGAAAGTCTATACCACGGTTTTTCAAAAATATTAATTAAAAAATACTTTGCGGTTTTCCCCCCATACCACGGTTTTTCCTGCCCAATGACATCCTATGTCATCACCAAACTTTCGTCCACCTTTAATAAATATTTTTTTAAATAAACTTTTATAGAGAAACATGGTGAGTAATAATCTAAATGGTTACTAAGAGAATGGGAAATTGCAATTTAGGGGTTTAAAGTGTTAAGGGAAGGCTTGTGATACTGTTCATAGCCAAAAATAGTGTATTTACTTCCGCATCTCTACTTTGCGGAAATTCAACTTTTGAGGGCGGTCTCGGAACGCATCCCCTGCAAAAATCGAGGGAACACTGCACATGATACTAGTAACAAGAAAAAATAAGAAGAAACATTAGATATGATAGAAACATAGAAACATAGAAGTCTGACGGCAGAAAAAGACCTCATGCTCCATCTGGTCTGCCCTTACACTATTTTCTGTATTTTATCTTAGGATGGATCTATGTTTATCTCAGGCATGTTTAAATTCAGTTCCTGTGGATTTACCAACCACGTCTGCTGGAAGTTTGTTCCAAGCATCTACTACTCTTTCAGTAAAATAATATTTTCTCATGTTGCTTTTGATCTTCCCCCCAACTAACTTCAGATTGTGCCCCCTTGTTCTTGTGTTCACTTTCCTATTAAAAACACTTCCCTCCTGAACCTTATTTAACCCTTTGACATATTTAAATGTTTCGATCATGTCCCCCTTTTCCTTCCGTCCTCCAGACTATACAGATTGAGTTCATTAAGTCTTTCCTGATACGTTTTATACTTAAGACCTTCCACCATTCTTGTAGCCCATCTTTGGAAGCGTTCAGTTTTGTCAATATCTTTTTGTAGGTGAGGTCTCCAGAACTGGACACAGTATTCCAAATGATAATATTCACAGTATTCCAAATGATAATATTCATATACATGATACTAGTAAAAAAAATAAAAGAAACATTAGGACAGGGGATGGAAGGCCCACTGGTGCACTTCTGCACGCCCCTTACTGACCTCTTAGGAATCAGGAGAGGTCAACAATAGTCCAAGGGTAAAGTTTTGGGGATGAGGAGATAATACTACAGAGTCTGGTAGTGAGTTCCATGCATTCATTCATTCATTCATTCATTCATTCATTCATTCATTCGTTTATTTATTTATTAATCAGATTTGTATGCCACCCCTCTCCGCAGACTCGGGGTGGCTCACAGCAATAATAATACAATGTAAACAAATCTAATGTTAAAGTTAATTTAAAACCCCAATTTAGAAACCAATCATACATACTAACATACCATGAATAAATTTTATAAGCCTAGGGGGAGGGAAATTCTCAATTCCCCCATGCCTGACGACAGAGGTGGGTTTTAAGGAGCTTACGAAAGGCAAGGAGGGTGGGGGCAACTCTGATATCTGGGGGGAGTTGGTTCCAAAGGGTCGGGGCCGCCACAGAGAAGGCTCTTCCCCTGGGTCCCGCTAAACGACATTGTTGAGTTGACGGGACCTGGAGAAGGCCAACCTTGTTTCAGATTGGTTTAACACCTGGCAACTTCAAATATCAACCAACAAATGCTCTACCCTCCACATCGGCAAAAAGAATCCAAACCTCATATATGAACTGAATAAACAAATTCTCGCAGCCAACCCACACTCAATAAAAGACCTTGGAATACAGTACTAATATCAAACGACCTAAGTGCTAAAGCCCACTGCAACAATATTGCCAAAAAGGCTTCCAGAGTTGTTAACTTGATCCTACGTAGCTTCTGCTCTGGCAATCTCACACTACTGACTAGAGCCTACAAAACTTATGCCAGACCCATTCTCCAATACAGCTCATCTGTCTGGAACCCACACCACATCTCAGACATTAACACTCTCGAAAACGTCCAAAGATATTTCACCAGAAGAGCCCTTCACTCCTCCACTCGAAACAGAATATCCTACGAAAATAGACTAACTATCCTGGGTCTTGAAAGCTTAGAACTACGGCGCCTAAAACATGATTTAAGTATTGTCCACAAGATTATATGCTGCAACGTCCTTCTGGTCAACGACTACTTCAGCTTCAACCACAACAACACAAGAGCACACAACAGATTCAAACTTAATATTAACTACTCCAAACTTGACTGTAAAAAATATGACTTTAACAATCAAGTTGTCGAAGCATAGAACTCATTACCAGAGTCAATAGTGTCAACTCCCAACCCCCAACATTTCTCCCTTAGACTCTCCACAATTGACCTCTCCAGGTTCCTAAGAGGCCAGTAAGGGGCGCACATAAGTGCACTGATGTGCCTATCGTCCCCTGTCCAATTGTCTTTCCTTATCTCATATATCATATATATTCTCTCCTTATCTATCTATATATACATATATATTATATATATATATATATATATATATATCATATGTATTCTCTCCGTATCTCTTATATCATATATATTCTCTTCTTTTTTACTTTCTATCTTTATATATATTACTTAATGTCTATTCTCTTCCATATGTATTGTATATTGGACAAAGAATAAATAAATAAATAAAATAAATAAACTCTGTGGGACCTAACTGGTCGCTGGGATTCGTGCGGCAGAAGGCGGTCCCGGAGATATTCTGGTCCGGTGCCATGAAGCATCAACTACTCGGTTACTAAAATCGTATTTCCTGCAGTCAAGTTTGGAGCAGTTTACATTAAGTTTGTATCTGTGGTTTGAATTTTTCTTATCAATTTGAAACTTTAATTTTTTTCCCTAGGAACTTGGGGGAGGGGGCTGTGGGTGTACATATTATACTTCCTCCTCCAATTTCAACCCAGCAACAATTCATTCAGTAATGCAAATACAGAGCAGAGCTCAAGTTTCAGAAAAAACGTTTTTGAGAGGGGAAATTTGAACCGAGACGCATTTACAGAACAGCTCCAGCCCACACTTAGTGGACATGGTAGGGTTAAGGCTGGATAAGACAGGATCCAAGATGACGGATGCTTTATCTTTCCATCAGAGGAAGGGACTTAAAGCAGATCCACCCAAACCTCTTGAGGGACACTAACAGGGTCAAGGAGCAGGTTTCCCATAAGGAGGCGAATGGAACTTTGGGGAAGAAAATCTGATGAATGCAGAGCGGGGAGGAATTAACAGCTCTGGCCAAACCCTTAATACAAACATTGACCAGCATGTCCTTTCCAGTCATTCCAGAGCAGAAATTATCCAAACTGATTATTGCAAGAGGACTGGAGAAGCATCAGGCCCCTTGTTTGTTACAGGGGCAAAATTCCAATTTAATACGTTCTTATTATTTTATACGTATACATCTCATTTTGGAGGCATAGAATAGAATGGAATGGAATGGAATAGGATAGGATAGGATAGGATAGGATAGAATAGAATTATATTGCTTAAGTGGATTGGACACACAAGAAATTTGTCTTCGTGCAGGTTCGCTTGGTGCACCAGTTGCGGCCTTATCTGGACCGGGACTCATTGCTCACAGTCACTCATGCTCTCATCACCTCGAGGTTCGACTACTGTAACGCTCTCTACATGGGGCTACCTTTGAAAAGTGTTCGGAAACTTCAGATCGTGCAGAATGCAGCTGCGAGAGCGGTCATGGGCTTAGCTAGGTATGCCCATGTTTCACCATCACTCCGCAGTCTGCATTGACTGCCGATCAATTTCCGGTCACAATTCAAAGTGTTGGTTATGACCTTTAAAGCCCTTCATGGCACTGGACCAGGATATCTCCGAGACCGCCTTCTGCCGCACGAATCCCAGCGACCGATTAGGTCCCACAGAGTGGGCCTTCTCCAGGTCCCGTCAACTAAACAATGTCGGTTGGCAGGC
Organism: Erythrolamprus reginae; assembly: GCF_031021105.1. NCBI lineage: Eukaryota > Metazoa > Chordata > Lepidosauria > Squamata > Dipsadidae > Erythrolamprus > Erythrolamprus reginae. The sequence goes on along the minus strand of NC_091961.1, from coordinate 7,354,928 downwards.
CCCAGGGGAAGAGCCTTCTCTGTGGCGGCCCCGACTCTCTGGAACCAACTCCCCCCAGAGATTAGAACTGCCCCTACTCTCCTTGCCTTTCGTAAGCTCCTTAAAACCCACCTTTGTCGTCAGGCATGGGGGAACTGAAACACCTCCCTCAGGCATGTACAATTTATGCATGGTATATTTGTGTGTGTGTTTGTTAGAAAAATGGGGTTCTTTTTAAATATTTTAAAGTTATTTGGATTTGTTATGAATTGTTGTGTCTTGCTGTGAGCCGCCCCGAGTCTGTGGAGAGGGGCAGCATACAAATCTAAATAATAAATAAATAATAAATAATAAATATGCTCTCAGTGTCAGAAAAAGAGAAGTTCAAGAATCATAAGGTACATATGCCAATATGATCTGGGACTTAAATGTAAGTTCTTTTTCTCCCAACCTTTCATATCAATAGACTCCTGGCCATTCTTCTTCCCAGCACTGTATTATTCATTGTTGCCTGCAATAAGCCACCTGCCTAACAGAAAACACAGTTGGAAGGGACCTTGGAGGCCCTTTAATCCAACCCCCTGCTCAAGCAGGAGACCATATACCATTCCAGACAAATGATTGTCTAATCTATTCTTAAAAGCCTCCAGTGATGGAGCACCCACAACTTCTGAAGGCAATCAAGTTCCTGAACATAAGGTTGAACTTAAGAAAGAACCTGATTTACATTTAATTTTGACTGGCCTGACAGCTGGGAGGCTGCCAAAGATCCACCTTTCTATGTGAGCTTATATTTCCAAAGAATACCTATTTCCTTCCATTTGTTCTATTAATCTTTGCCTGAAATGATTCAGATCATAATTACAGGAGAATATTAAACCCTTTAGCCCTGACCCTAAATTTTTAGAATAGAATAGAACAGAACAGAATAGAATAGAACAGAATAGAATAGAATTCTTTGTTGGCCAAGTGTGATTGGATACACAAGGAATTTGTCTTTGGTGCAGATGCTCTCAGTGTACATAAAAGATACATTTGCCAAGAATCATGAAGTACAGCACTTAATGATTGTCATAGGTGTCAAATAAGCAACCAGGAAACAATAAATATTAATAAAAACCTTAAAAGATACAAGCAACAAGTGATATATGTCTAAATGCTATTGCTAATAAGATAGAATAGAATAGAATAGAATAGAATTTTATTGGCCAAGTGTGATTGGAAACACAAGGAATTTGTCTTGGTGCAGATGCTCTCAGTGTACATAAAAGCAAAAGATACATCTATCAAGAATCATGTGTTACAACAGTTAATGATTGTCATAGGGGTCAAATAAGCAATGAAGAAACAATCAATATTAATAAAAATCTTAGGATACAAGCAACAAGTTACAGTCATACAGTCCTAAGTGGGAGGAAATGGGTGATAGGGATGATGAGAAAAAACTAGTAGAAATAGAAGTGCAGACTTAGTAAAAAGTTTGAGAGTGTTGAAGGAATTATTTAGAGTGGTGGCGTTTGTCTAGCTGTCTTGGTGTGCACAAATAATTTTCAGGGTTTCCACAATACAGTTTCTACAATACCCCTGCTGTGTGATTTTGTACATAACACAAAAGGCTAAAAGCTTCTAATTTTCATTAACTTACAAGCCGATTTAGAAGTCTTGGTGGGCCAAAGACAGAGTATGAGGGTTAATTTTCTGACAGGTTCTTTAAACACGATTAGCTAACTGAGACATATTTTTATTGCTGCTGTCCTTGTTCAGTCATTAATCATGTTTGACTCTACGTGACCCCATAGATCACAATATGCCACACACACACACACCCTCCACTGCCTTCCTGGGTCTTTCTAAATTCATGTCCACTGTGTTAGAGTAACATTTTGCAGAAGATGTATGGCCTAACCAGCCAGCCACAAACCAAGATTGAAGTCTTGAATAACTACAAAGTAGCAGGAGTTCTTGAGAAAATATTTTACTTCTTTGTAGCAAAAACTATTCTATTTACACTATATTATTATTATTATTTATTATTATTTATTGGATTTGTATGCCGCCCCTCTCCGTAGACTCGGGGCGGCTAACAACAGTAGTACAAAACAGCATGTAAATCCAATACTAAAACAGTTTAAAAACCCTTATTTGTAAAACCAAACATACATACAAACAAACATAACATGCATAAATTGTAAAGGCCTAGGGGGAAATTGACGGCAGAGGTGGGTTTTAAGGAGCTTACGAAAGGCAAGGAGGGTGGGGGCAATTCTAATCTCTGGGGGGAGTTGGTTCCAGAGGGCCGGTGCCGCCACAGAGAAGGCTCTTCCCCTGGGCCCCACCAAACAACATTGTTTTGTTGACGGGACCTGGAGAAGGCCCACTAACCGGTCGCTGGGATTTGTACTATACAGACAATAAATGAACCACAATTCACAACAAGCCACCTACAACAAACCACCCACAACAAACCACACCTATGCAAAAGGGGCATTACATTTTATACATTTATCCACCAATCAGGTTGTAGCACATTCTGGACAAACTAATAGACATTTGTTTTCTGGATTTCCAAACTAATACTAATCCTGACACACTGCACTATCTTTTATTTTTTTGTAAACATTTTTGTAGCACAGGTTTGAATTTTAGAATCCTCGATACTCTCTGAGCTTGATGGTTCTTGCCGACTAGATAGTTGGGTAATGAAATATGTGCAAAAATGAAAACAACACCCACTACCAAGCTCAGAGAGCACCAATGACCTCACACAAAGTACTTGACATGCCATCAAATGTACCCTCCATCTTTAGACTACAAAAGAACAAAGATAAAAAGAAAGAACACAGTAATTTCAGCAGTGAATAGAATGGCTTTTGCAAGCTTCCGTTGCTTCTGTACATTCTATTTTTTTTAACTTCAGTTTTCTATTCTGTACATGTACAGACTGTTGTAGTTAGCTCTGGCCCAGCTCCTGCCCCAAGGACTGTGGATGTGGGGGAGACATCCACATGCTGCAGGCCTGTTTTGCCCCCGGTGGAATCTGATGATGAAGGCTCCTCTGACCAAGAAGACATGAGTGACAGGGAGGAGGAAGGTGTGGCAGACAGCTCAGAAGGAGATCAATTCTCTAGCTCCTCCTTGAATTCAGAACAAGAGTTAATGATACAGCCACGCGTGCAGAGAGCGATGCATAGGCAACAACAACTGAGAGATTATTATCAAAGAAAATGAGGCCACCTGTGGTTGGGTGGGGCTGTGGTCATTAGTGAGGCTGCTATAAAGAACAGCCTGTGGGTTTGGGCATTTTGGAGGAGTATCTGACCGTTGTGTTTTGTGACTGCTTTACTGACTTTGACCTTTTGTGTGCTGATTTTCCCCCGCTTTGAAACTAAACCAGAGCAAAGTGTGTTTCACTTTGTGAAAGAAGAAGGACTGTGAATTGCCTCACAGCTGCAAGCTAAGTATCACAGAACTGATAAGGGACTTGTACAAATTACCAGTTTGCTTGGAGACGAGTGCTCTTTGCTATACCAAAAGAGGGCTTAGGTTAAGTGAATTTTCATTATAAAGAACATTGTTTTGAATTTTCAAACGTGTGTGTGTCTGAAATTTGTACCTGTGAATTTTTGGGAGGAGTCTACCAGAGAGCCCGACGGAACACAGACTAGATGGGTTAATATCAGTAACTGCAGCCGCGCGAGCTATAACTGGGCTCCCAAGATCTGCCCACATTTCAACATCTCTCCGTGAGCTGCACTGGTTACCAATTGGTCTCCGGGTACAATTCCATGTGCTGGTTATGACCCATAAAGCCCTACATAGTTGAGGACCAGACTGCCTTAAGGACCATCTTCTGCCTCATGTATCTCAGCGATCGGTTATGTCCCACAGAGTTGGCTTTCTCCAGGTCCCATCAGCCAGACAATGTTGGCTGGCGGGGCCTAGGGAAAGAGCCTTCTCTGTGGTGACCCCGTCCCTCTAGAACTCTCCGGAGATACATACCATCCCCTCCCTCCTGGTCTTTTGTAAATCTCTGAAGACCTTCTTCTGCTGGCGGGCATGGGGACTTTGAGTGAATGATTGAATTGGATGAATGTGTATGACTGTATAAGGCAGCGGTCCCGAAATTACGGCCCGCGGGCCCCATGCGACCCGCTGAGGCCATTTATCCGGCCCGCGGGTGAGTGACACAACACAGTGGTCCATCTAATTTTCCATGAATAAAATGCAGTATTTTGTTAGTAATTAATATCAATCATCAAAAAAGTTGCAAAAGTTTTTTTTCTAATTTTGTCATCCAGTTACATTCATTTTCTTTTAATTAAATCCCCTCCTTAATGTTCCTTCAAAAAGTGCAACACCAATTATATTTCTAACTTATTAACCATTATGCCAAAGTGCTTCCTTCTTTCTTTATACATTTTTCATACGCCAAGAAAACCTTGTATAGCCAATCAGATGTTAACAAAAGAAAATTAAAAACAAAACATAAACATATATGAATTTCAGATCTTTTCCCCCCTCTAAATAGCACATTCCCATTTTGTTTTTTACATTAAAACAAGGTATGTGCAGTGTGCATAGGGATTTGTTCATAGTTATTTTTAATAGTCCGGCCCTCCAACAGTCTGAGGGACAGTGAACTGGCCCCCTGTGTAAAAAGTTTGGGGACCCCTGGTATAAGGGGTCTTTAACACTTTTTAGTAATTTGTATAATTCCTTTAAAGTAATTTATATTTCTTTACATATTGTTGCATTTATGATGTTGTATACCACCCTGAGTCGCCCTGAGAAGGGCGGCATAGAAATCTAAATAACAATCAATCAATCAATCAATCAATCAAACTGTGAAAAGGATCTTGGAGTCCTAGTAGATAATCACTTAAATATGAGCCATCAGTGCTTGGCAGCAGCCAAAAAACTGAATGTAAACTTAGGGTACATTAACAGAGGAATAGAATCAAAATTACTTGAAGTTCTAGTACCACTTTACAAAGCCTTTGTAAAGACCACATTTGGAATATTGCATCCAGTTCTGGTCAGCACAATATTAAAAAAGAGGTTGAAACTCTGGAAAGAGAACAGAGAAGAGCAACAAAAATGACCAGAGGGCTGGAGGCTAAAACATACAAAGAACGGTTGCGGGAATTGGGTATGTCTAGTCCATAGAAAAGAAGGAGTCGGGGAGAGATGATAGCAGTACAGTGTTCCCTCGATTTTCACCAGTTCGAACTTTGTGAATAGCCTATACCACGGTTTTTCAAAAAATATTAATTAAAAAATACTTTTTCTATACCAGTTTTTCCCGCCCGATGACGTCATACGTCATTGCCAAACTAATAATTTTTGCAAATAAATAACACAAAAAAAATTGTCAATAAATAATTATGTTTATAAACATCAGGATCACTAAGTGTCTTATTCAATGGTGAGTACTAGTAATAATGGTGAGTAAATGGCTGTTAAGGGAATGGGAAATGGTAATTTAGGGGTTTAAAGTGTTAAGGGAAGCCTTGTGATACTGTCCATAGCCAAAAGTGGTGTATTTACTTCCGCATCTCTACTTTGCGGAAATTCGACTTTCGCGGGCGATCTTGGAACGTATCTCCCGTGAAAATCAAGGGAACACTGTATTCTAATATCTGAAGGACTCCTACAAAGATGAGAGGGGTCAAATATTTTCCAAAGCATCAGAGGGCAAGATGAGCAACAATGGATGGAAACCAACCAAGGAGAGAAGCAATGTAAAACTTAGGAGAGAAATTCACAGTGCCTTCAGAAGCTGTGGGTGCTCCATCATTGGAGGCTTTCAAAAAGAGACTGGACAATCATTGGTCTGAAATCGTCTCCTGTTTGAACAGGGGTTGAGCCTCCCGCGTCAGCTGGGTGCCGGATACAAAGTCGGGTCATGGTTCAAAAAATAGACTAACAATCCTGGGTCCAGAAAGCTTAGAACTACAGCGCCTAAAACACGATTTAAGTATTGCCCACAAGATCATATGCTGCAACGTCCTACCGGTCAATGATTAGATTAGATTAGATTAGATTTATTGGATTTATATGCCGCCCCTCTCCACAAACTCGGGGCAGCTCACAACAATAATAAAAAACAGTACATAATAACAAATCCAATGCCCACCAATCTAATTACAATTTAAAATTAATAAATTCATAAAACGGTCCCAATATATATAAAAAACAGGCACACAGTCAATCAATCAAATGGCAAAACAACATGGGCAAGGGGGAGATGTTTTAGTTCCCCCATGCCTGACGGCAGAGGTGGGTCTTAAGGAGTTTACGAAAGGCAGGGAGGGTGGGGGCAATCCTAATCTCAGGGGGGAGCTGGTTCCAGAGGGTCGGGGGCCCCACAGAGAAGGCTCTTCCCGTGGGTCCCGCCAGACGGCATTGTTTAGTCAACAGGACCCGAAGAAGGCCGACTCTGTGGGACCCTCTGTGGGACAATGACTACTTCAGCTTCAACTGCAACAACACAAGAGCACGCAACAGATCCAAACTTAATATTAACCGCTCCAAACTTGACTGTAAAAAATATGATTTTAACAATCGAGTTGTCGAAGCGTGGAACTCATTACCTGACTCAATAGTGTCAACCCCTAACCTCCAACACTTCTCCCTTAGACTATCCACGATTGACCTCTCCAGGTTCCTAAGAGGCCAGTAAGGGGCGTACATAAGTGCACTGATGTGCCTATCGTCCCCTGTCCAATTGTCTTTCCTTTATCTCATATATTATATTTTTTTTTTCCTTTCATATAACTTCTCCTCTATTTTTACATATTATCTTTATATATATTACTTCATGTCTATTCTCTTCCATATGTATTTGTGTATTGGACAAATGAATGAATAAATAAAATAAAATAAACAAAGACCTCCAAGTCCCTTCCAAATCTACAATTCTATATATTAAATATGCGCAACTGAATTTTTTAAAAAGAAGGAGGAGGGACGGAATGTTTCTCTAAGAGTGGGAAATAAAATGTCTGTTTCCCATAGTCCTTTCCTTTGGCCTATTTTCTAACAGATTTCACAAGCCAAACTAGATCTTAATCCATTCTAGTCAGTTTCATAATGTCTATAGAAAACTGGTCAGCTTGATTTTCTCTGTTTATATAAGTATGGCACAGTTTTCCCTGAGCAGTACCCAAAAAGTGAAATTGAGACTACTATCACCTTAAAATCCACTGTTCTTGGCAAACGGTGAAAACGGTAAATGCTGCCACTAGGGAAATACAGAATTTAGATTCAAGTGGGCAGATTGGAGTCCTTGCTCTACCTTCTTAATGTGGGGCAATTCATACCTTGGACGGGTATAATGCACAGGTTGGGTGACCAGGATAAGTATCTTCAAAAATATCTAGTTATCATATTGAAAATCTAGGAGATTGCCCACTGTCGGTCCAAAGGAAAGGTTTAGAACCAGTAGGTAGATTCTGTGATAAATATTAGAAAAGTTTCCTAACAATAAGAACTATTGAATGAATTGATTAATGATGTGATGGACATGATTTCACAAGAGGTTGTTAAGCAGATGCAGCTATCAAAGAGAGATTGGACTGCTATTTGTCCAAAATGGAGTAGGGACTCTTGCTTGAGTGGGGGGTTGGACAAGATGACTTACAAGGTCCCTTCCAACTCTAAAATAATCTAATCTAGTACAACCTGGGAATATTGGCTTGTGATAAAAGATTGACTAGGTCCCATGTCCTTCCTCTCAGCTCCATCAATTTATGGTTTCACCAGTAGATTATTAAGTAAGAGAAGAGCCAAGTTCTTTTCCATTTCATATTGGAGGAGAACATTATCAACAAATTGGACATCAACACCCTTGAAAATGTCCAAAGATACTTCACCAGAAGAGCCCTTCACTCCTCCACTCGAAACAGAATACCCTATGAAAGCAGACTATCAATCCTAGGCCTAGAAAGCTTAGAACTACATCGCCTAAAACATGGTCTAAGTATTGCCCACAAGATCATATGCTGCAATGTTCTACCTGTCAATGACTACTTCAGCTTCAACCACAACAACACAAGAGCACGCAACAGATTCAAACTTAATATTAACCGCTCCAAACTTGACTGTAAAAAATATGACTTCAGCAACCGAATTGTCGAAGCATGGAACTCATTACCTGGCTCAGTAGCGTCAACCCCTAACCCCCAACATTTTCCCCTTAGACTATCCACGATTAACCTCTCCAGATTCCTTAGAGGTCAGTAAGGGGCGTGCATAAGTGCACCAGTGTGCCTTCCGTCCCCTGTCCAATTGTCTCTCCTTATCTCATTTATCTTTTCTTCCTTTCAAATATGTTCACCTATACTTTTATATCTTTTCTTCTATTCTTTTCTTTATTTATATTATTACATATCTATTCTCTTCAATGTGTATTATGTATTGGACAAAAGAAATAAATAAATTAAATAAATAAATAAATAAATAAATAAACAAATAAAAATAAATTCCTCAGTTACCACCACTACCTGGTGTTGTGGTTGGCTCTGGGCCAGCTCCTGCAATGGGGAATTTGGATGTTGGCTTGGGAGAATCCTCAGGTTCCCAGAGACTTGTTTTACTGCCATCAGCTTCTGACAGCGAGGAGTCATTGCCTAGGTCAGACACTGGGGGAGAAGAAGGATCAGATAGAGAAATGCATGCAGCCAGCCCATTAGTGAATGACCCCATTAGTGGGTTATCGGACTCGGAGGGGGAGGATCGGTGGATTGATGCCAGAATGCACAGGCTCATGGCTAGAAGGGACCAACTGCGTAGGTATCATTGGAGATAAGGGAGAACATCTGTGGCTGAGGCCATTAGGCTAATGGGGTTGCTGATAAATGACCAGCGTTGCAGAGAGCGCATGTGGGAGTTTGTCCATTTGGAGAAGGATGAGTGTTGTTTGATTTTGACTGTTCCAGGACTTACAAAGACTTTTTGGATATTTCACAGCTAAGTACATCTTGTGGACTCTTGAAGGAGGGTGGCTGTGACGCCTTCACAGCTGCCTTTATCTGCTCTGTTTTGTTTTTGCTTTTCACAGCATTTCAGGATTGTGGTTTGTGGCAGAGCACTTTGGCTGTTTAAAGTGCGTGCGTACAATACTTCAACCTTACATTATCTACAATTGACCTCTCCCCTTTTCTAATAGGTCTGTAAGGGGCGTGCATAAGTGCATTTTTGTGCCTAATGTCCCTGTCCTACTGTCTTATTATCCTTTCTGTTACTACATTCTACTTATGTTATGTTATGTTAATATGTACTATAATACTATACTTGTTTTACAAATAAATAAATAAATAAATACTTATGTTTTGATAAACCAACTTTCTGTTTACTCTGAGACTGTGTGTGTGTGTGAGTTTACCTTGCTAACTCATTAGAGGGGCTCTTAGTGAAGGGCTGGCATAACACCTTGTTTTACTCTATTATCCCCTTACTTGCAGTGGTGAACATGTAGTCTAGCACACAGGTGAAATCTTTTTAAATTGTGAACATGTCAACAATTGAAATCTGTCTTTGGTTAGCTTTCTACAGCTAGCCATATTCCAGATTGGTTGAGATTGCAACTTCCAAAGATCCTAAGTATTGTGGCAAAGGATCGTGATGGCTGGTTGATTCTCTTAGTTGAAATCATGATAACTGAGGCACGAAACAAGCAGTTCCTTGCCAGGGGTCACAACTAAGTAAGTGTACACCAATCACAGAGCTTCAAGATGGGCCACAAATTCATAAATTTATGTGGGACAGGAGAAGCGATGAATTTAAACCACACTGGGTACAAGATTCAGTTATACCTTCTTACAGGAATGGAGCATTACTGGAATCCAGGAAGTGATCACCTTGGCGTCCTTAGCAACCTGCCGGTGATGTCAAACCTCCAAACGCCGAACACGACCCCAAACTTTGGAAAATTTTCGGGTTCGTGTTCGGCATACCGAACACCGCAAAATTCGGTACGGACCCGAATTGTGCGGTTCAGTTCGCCCATCACTAGTTACTTACAAAAAAAAAATGAACATAAGTTGAAAACAGTACATTACTCAGCTTAAGTTCCAAATATCCCAAAGTCTATGAGTTGCTCATTGTAATAAACTGCTACCCTGTTTCCCTCAAAATAAGATATCCTCTGATAATAAATTCAATCTGGCTTTTGAGTGCTTGGCCAAAAGGCCAAGCTCTTATTTCAGGGTTTTAAAAAATATAAGACAGGGTCTTATTTTGGTAACAAAGTTTTCTACTCCAATGACCAAAACCATTCCAGCAGGATTTTGAAAAACCTTTGGGGGGGGGGTTCCCTTTTCTTTTAAAAATGTATGCAAAATATACAGCCTTCAGCTAGCTATTGGAAAATCTGCCAATGTCAGTTGCTTTTCTATTTTCAGCCTTAAATTCACACTACTTCTGCATTAGAGAATTGTTAAAATATATATGCAGAAATATATATATGTAGATTGTTCTGAGTTCGGGTTTTGCCCTGTGTAATATTTTGCATGTCTATGCGACGTTTCGGCGAAATCACATTCACCATCATCAGGCTGAAGTTCCAATCTTTGTGTTGTTGTAAAATGGAATGTTAGCAACTGTCATTTCTTCCTAGTATATAGTGTGGGGGTGGAGATTTGTTTTGAATGTAGCAAATAGATTGGGTGATTATGTTTCAGTGATCTGATTGGTTGGTGTAATCATAATTATTAGAAGGAATGACATGGAGATTTTTATGAAGTGTTTTGTTTAAGGCTGATTTCCAAATATAAAATTCTAAAATCATAATTATTAGAAGGATTGACATGCTGATTATTATGAAGTGTTTTTTTTGTTTAAGGCTGGTTTCCAAATTTCTGGTAGGCGGGACGTGTCATCTCTTTTATTTATGCAAAGGAAGATATATATCTTCCTCTTTTTTGGTATGCTGTCTGTATTTAAATACATTTTCGAATGTATGTCCTCTATCTATCCATTTATTCAATTCATAATATTTATAATCTACCCTGCTCCAAAAGACTGGCTAACCAAAAATATACAAAGAAAAGACAATATATTTTTGTGAAGTTTTCTATACTTTGTGTACCTACTTTCACAAATATATGCATTTCTGTCCACGAGTAACCCAGATGTAGGCATTTTAACATTTCTCCTCCTCTCTGGAGAATTGGATTTTAAAACTGAATGCAAGTTTGAATATTAGAAACATAGAAACATAGAAGTCTGACGGCAGAAAAAGACCTCATGGTCCATCTGCCCTTATACTATTTTCTGTATTTTAGCTTAGGATGGATATATGTTTATCCCAGGCATGTTTAAATTCAGTTACTGTGGATTTATCTACCACATCTGCTGGAAGTTTGTTCCAAGGATCTACTACTCTTTCAGTAAAATAATATTTTCTCATGTTGCTTTTGATCTTTCCCCCAACTAACCTCAGATTGTGTCCCCTTGTTCTTGTGTTCACTTTCCTATTAAAAATACTTCCCTCCTGGACCTTATTTAACCCTTTAACATCTTTAAATGTTTCGATCATGTCCCCCCTTTTCCTTCTGTCCTCCAGACTATACAGATTGAGTTCATTAAGTCTTTCCTGATACGTTTTATGCTTAAGACCTTCCACCATTCTTGTAGACCGTCTTTGGACCCGTTCAATTTTGTCAATATCTTTTTGTAGGTGAGGTCTCCAGAACTGAACACAGTATTCCAAATGTGGTCTCACCAGCATTCTATATAGCGGCATCATAATCTCCCTCTTCCTGCTTGTTATACCTCTAGCTATGCAGCCAAGCATCCTACTTGCTTTCCCTACCGCCTGACTGCACTGTTCACCCATTTTGAGACTGTCAGAAATCACTACCCCTAAATCCTTTTCTTCTGAAGTATTTGCTAGTACAGAACTGCCAATGCAATACTCAGATTGAGGATTCTTTTCCCCCAAGTGCATTATTTTACATTTGGAAACATTAAACTGCAGTTTCCATTGCTTTGACCATTTATCTAGTAAAGCTAAATCATTTATCATATTACAGACGCCTCCAGGAATATCAACCCTATTGCACACTTTAGAGTCATCGGCAAATAGGCAAACCTTCCCTACCAAACCTTCCCCTATTAGCTTACTTTTGGTTCATATATTGCCAGGATGTCATATTGGCCCAATTAGCTAAATATAAAGTTTTACAGCAGGCACTTTTGTGGCCATTATTTGGTTGTTGCTGAGCTGCAGATCTTAATCTTTCATCACTGGTCATCGTCAGGGCTGCAAATATATTACTCTATTTAGTAATACGTATACAATAAAATTATCTACTGCAATGTCCTACTTGTCAAAGAGTACTTCAGCTTCAACCACAACAATGCACGAGCACACAACAGACAGAAACACAGAAGATTGACAGCAGAAAAAGACCTCATGGTCCATCTAGTCTGCCCTTATACTATTTCCTGTATTTTATCTTAGGATGGATATATATTTATCCCAGGCATGTTTAAGTTCTGTTACTGTGGATTTACCAACCACGTCTGTTGGAAGTTTGTTCCAAGCATCTACTGCTCTTCCAGTAAAATAATACTTTCTCACCTTGCTTCTCATCTTTCCCCCAACTAATCTGCATTGGTTGCCGATCAGTTTCCGGTCACAATTCAAAGTGTTGGTTATGACCTATAAAGCCCTTCATGGCACCGGACCAGAATATCTTCGGGACCGCCTCCTGCCGCACGAATCCCAGCGACCGGTTAGGTCCCACAGAGTCGGCCTTCTCCGGGTCCCGTCGACCAAACAATGCCGTCTGGCGGGACCCAGGGGAAGAGCCTTCTCTGTGGGGGCCCCGACCCTCTGGAACCAGCTCCCCCCTGAGATTAGGATTGCCCCCACCCTCCCTGCCTTTCGTAAACTCCTTAAGACCCACCTCTGCCGTCAGGCATGGGGGAACTAAACATCTCCCCCTTGCCCATGTTGTTTTGCCATTGATTGATTGACTGTGTGTCTGTTTTTATATACATTGGGATTGTTATAAATTTATTAATTTTAAACTGTAATTAGATTGGTGGGCATTGGATTTGTTATTTGTTATTATGTACTGTTTTATTGTTGTTGTGAGTCGCCCCGAGTTTGCGGAGAGGGGCGGCATATAAATCCAATAAATCTAATCTAATCTAATCTCAGATTGTGCCCCCTTGTTCTTTTGTTCACTTTCCTATTAAAAACACCTCCCTCCTGAACCTTATTTAACCCTTTGACATATTTAAATGTTTCGATCATGTCCCCCCCCCCCCCTTTTCCCTTTTGTCCTCCAGACTATACAGATTGAGTTCAGTAAGTCTTTCCTGATAAGTTTGGTGCTTAAGACCTTTCACCTTTTTGTAGCCCATCTTTGGACCATATCTCCAAATCTTTTTATAGGTGATCTCCCCAGAACCGAGCACAGTATTCCAAATGGGGTCTCACCAGCACTCTATACAGAGGAATCACAATCTCCCTCTTCCTGCTTGTTATACATCTAGCTATGCAGCCAAGATATTCTACTCGCTTTCCCTACCGCCTGACCGCACTGTTCACCCATACAAACTCAAAGTAAACTGCCCCAAACTTGACTTTAGAAAATACGACTTTAGCAACAGAGTGGTTAATGCTTGGAACTCACCAGCTGACTCTCTGGTTTCGTCACCAACTCCCCAAAGCTTTACCGTTAGACTGTCCACTGTTGACCTCACCCAATTCTTAAGAGGTCAGGAGAGGGTGTGCCTACCATCCCTGTCCAATTGTTCCCTCTTATCAGTACCCTTCTTATGCATATAAACAATGTTATATCTATGTATATTAAAATATGTACTTGACAGAAGGAAGGAAGGAACAAGGAAGGAAGGAAGGAAGGAAAGGAAGGAAGGAAGGAAAGGAAGGAAGGAAGGAACAAGGAAGGGAAGGAAGGAACAAGGAATGAAGGAACAAGGAAGGAAGGAAGGAAGGAAGGAAGGAAGGAAGGAAGGAAGGAAGGAAGGAAGGAAGGAAGGAAGGGGGAGGAGACAGGGATGAAAAAAGAGAGGAGAGTGTGTTAGAGTGTCATTTTGTGTCATTTTGGTTGGTGGTGTGCCCCAGGATTTTGTAAATGTAAAAAAATGTGTCGCGGCTCAAAAAAGGTTGAAAATCACTGCTCTAGGTGTGGTTTAACTAAGGCTGTATAGAGTGGTATTAGTACCTCCCTAGTCCTAGATTGTATCCCTCTGTTAATGCAATTTAGGACTGTATTGGCTTTTTTGGCTGCAGCTGCACATTGCTGGCTCGTATTTAGTTGGTTTCCCACCAAATCTCCAAGATCCTTCTCACAGTTGCTGCTCTTGAGTATGGTTCACCCAATTTATTTGTATATCTTTGGTTTTTCTTCCTTGGGTGTAGTCTTCGGAGAGGGGCGGCGTATAAGTCCAATCAAATAAATAAAATCTCTGCCAACTACCCATGGTTTGACTGATTTGAGATTGACTCAGCCCTCCATCCGTTTGGTAAAAGGAGGATCCAGACTGTTGGGGGCAATATTGCTATTTCTTTCCTATATCTCCTATACCTTTCTTCTGTTCCTATATCTCTTCTTCTATTCTTTCATTGATATGTTCTATTACTTTATCTTCTTTTCTATTATTTCTTAGATACATTTTATTATGAGTATCTCCTCTATAACCTTCATCATGTATTTTACTGTGTGTATATAGATATATACCCACTAAAACCCTCATTGTGTATTGGACAAAATAAATAAATAAATAAATAAAATATGCTAACTCTCTAAACCGCTCTTTTTACTCCACGCTCCATCTTTTGCAAAGTTACTCTGAAAAGCATGGTTTCTGATTGGCAGCTAGGCTCCTCCAGTGACAGCACTAGAAATTTTTAGAGAGAAATTGAATCCACATTCTGAAGTATTTATATTAAAGCCTGCCTTGCACGAGCAAATCAGATTCCAAAAACCGAACTGCCTCCTAACTCCTTTGAAAAGCAATTTGCGATTGCTATCTACTTACCCTTCTCTCCAGAAGATCCTGTCATCTTCCCAGCCCTAAGGGGCACCGTAGTGTGATCTCAGCTGTTTTGGCCCAAAGCTGGTGAAATGATTGAGAAATAACCTTTGCCCAATACATCCACGTTCCCTCATTCGCTGGCAACCGTTGTAAAGATAGATCAAAGAAAAGATTGCTCTGATCTCCAAGTTGCACTAATAAGACACAGCTGCTCTTTAAGAAGGCTAATAATGTAAAGGAGCTTAGTCATGTTTTAATGTCCTTAATAAGCCAATCCATCTTTTACCCCTCCTTCCCAATCATACACATTTCTGTTTCCATTTAACTACTAACACTCTCCTCCTTCCCTCTTCTCCTTTCAGCTCTATGTTTTTCATCTGACTTGTTCAAAAATAGAAACATAGAAGATTGACGGCAGAAAAAGACCTCATGGTCCATCTAGTCTGCCATTTCCTGTAATCTATCTATCTATCTATCTATCTATCTATCTATCTATCTATCTATCTATCTTTCTATCTATCTATCTATCTGTCTGTCTATCTATCTTTCTATCTATCTTTCTATCTATCTATCTATCTATCTATCTATCTATCTTTCTATCTATCTTTCTATCTATCTTTCTATCTATCTATCTATCTATCTTTCTATCTATCTATCTTTCTATCTATCTATCTATCTATCTATCTTTCTATCTATCTATCTATCTTTCTATCTATCTATCTATCTATCTTTCTTTCTATCTATCTATCTATCTTTCTATCTATCTATCTATCTTTCTATGTATCTATCTATCTATCTATCTATCTATCTTTCTATCTATCTATCTATCTTTCTTTCTATCTATCTATCTTTCTATCTATCTTTCTATCTATCTATCTATCTATCTATCTTTCTATCTATCTATCTATCTATCTTTCTTTCTATCTATCTATCTATCTATCTATCTTTCTATCTATCTATCTATCTATCTATCTATCTTTCTATCTATCTATCTTTCTATCTATCTATCTATCTATCTATCTTTCTATCTATCTATCTTTCTATCTATCTATCTTTCTATCTATCTATCTATCTATCTATCTTTCTATCTATCTATCTATCTATCTATCTTTCTATCTATCTATCTATCTATCTATCTTTCTATCTATCTATCTTTCTATCTATCTTTCTATCTTTCTTTCTATCTATCTATCTATCTATCTATCTATATATCTTTCTATCTATCTGTCTATCTATCTATCTATCTTTCTATCTATCTATCTATCTTTCTATCTTTCTATCTATCTATCTATCTATCTTTCTATCTATCTATCTATCTATCTTTCTTTCTATCTATCTATCTATCTATCTTTCTATCTTTCTTTCTATCTATCTATCAATCTATCTATATCTATCTTTCTATCTATCTATCTATCTATCTTTCTTTCTATCTATGTATCTTTCTATCTATCTATCTTTCTTTCTTTCTACCTATCTATCTATCTTTCTGTCTATCTATCTATCTATCTATCTATCTATCTACCTACCTACCTTTCTATCTATCTATCTATCTATCTATCTATCTTTCTATCTATCTTTCTATCTATCTTTCTTTCTATCTATCTATCTATCTTTCTATCTATCTATCTATCATCTATCTTTCTATCTATCTATCTATCTATCTATCTATCTACAGTGGTACCTCGTGATACGAACACTTCGAGATACGAACACTTCGAGATACGAACCCGGGGTTCAAAAAAAATTTGCCTCTTCTTACTAATTTTTTTTGTCTTACGAACCCACCACAGATCGCAAAATGGCGCTCCGCTGGGCGCCGCTGCCCGGCTGTCACCTTTTAAAACAGCCGGGGAGCTTCTTGGCGTTCTCCCAAACCCAAACCCAAACCCGAACTTTTCGGGTTCGAAAGGCCACTGAGAAGCGCCGCCGCCCGCCTGTCACCTTCTTAAACAGCTGGGGGGCTTCTCCCTCCCTCCCTCCCGAACCCAGGGGTTTGGGTTTGGGTTCCGAAGGCCGCCAAGAAGCGCCCGGCTGTTTCAGAAGGTTACAGTTGGGTGCCGCCGCTCGGCAGAGCGCCGTTTTTGCGATCGGCGGCGTCGTTTTCGGCCAATCTGAAGGCTGGAAAGGAGGTGGGGAATCCCAATAGGGAATTCCATGGGCGGAGCTTTGACGTTTTATCTTGGAGGAAGAACGGGAAACTCTAATTTATCTCCTTGAATGCTCCAGAATGCATTGTCTAAGAGTGTCCTTGATAGAAAACTAACGTTTAAAAAGTGTTAATTCTGGGCAGGGACTTGATGAGAAAGCTGTGATGTCCCACTGGAAATAGATGGGAGTTCAGGGAACGCCCTACACATGTCTCAGTGAGAAATAGTTCGAGTGCCTGTGAATTTTTTTGTACATGCTTATCAGAGTCTTGAGATTCTTCATTGGAAGTTTCTTCATAGTTTTTTGCCCTTGAGAATTTCTCTCCTTTTACTCCCTTCTCATTATGTCTCTCGTCTTCTTTGTTTATATGTCTGATATGAGCCTTTTATTGCTTATTCTGCCTGTCTTATTATGGAAGACGTTGCCTAAAAAAAGTTTGGTAAGAATTAATAATAAACAAATAGGCTTTTATAGATATATATACACTAATACCGGTAGCAGCAGTTAGAGGAAGTAGTACCTGTCTCCCAAGTGATATAAGAACATAAGAGAGAGGGGAGTGGCATACAAATCTAATAAATAATAATAATAACATTAGAAGAGCCATGCTGAATCGGGCCAAAGCCCATCGAGTCCAGCATTCTGTGTCACACAGTGGCCCACCAATTGTACATGGGGATCTTGAGCAGAAAGTTAAAACCGGTGTTCCCCAAGGTAGTGTACTGGGACCAACGCTCTTCATTCTCTCCATCAATGACCTTTGCGATTACGTCACAAGCAACTGTGTCCTCTTCGCCGACGATGTAAAACTCTTCAACACCACCGATAACACAACTACTCTCCAAAAAGACCTTGACGCTGTTTCTGAGTGGTCTAACACATGGCAACTCCAAATCTCAACTCGCAAATGCTCTGTCCTACACATTGGGAAGAAGAATCTGAACTCCAAATATGAACTGATTAATCAAATTATCACAGATAATCCCCACTCGGTTAAAGGCCTTGGTATACTAATAACAAAAGATTTAAGTGCCAAAGCCCACTGCAACAATATAGTCAAGAAGGCTTCAAGAGTTGTAAACCTAATCCTACGTAGCTACTGCTATGGCAATCTCACACTGCTTACCAGAGGTTACAAAACTTTTGCCAGACCCATCCTCGAGTACAGCTCATCTGTTTGGAACCCATATTGCATCTCAGACATCAACACCCTTGAAAATGTCCAAAGATACTTCACCAGAAGAGCCCTTCACTCCTCCACTCAAAACAGAATACCCTATGAGACTAGACTTTCAATCCTGGGCCTAGAAAGTTTAGAACTAAGACGCCTTAAACAAGATCTAAGTATTGCCCACAAGATCATATGCTGCAACGCCCTGCCTGTCGGCGACTACTTCAGCTTCAACCACAACAACACAAGAGCACACAACAGATTTAAACTTAAGATTAACTGCTCCAAACTTGACTGTAAAAAATATGACTTCAGTAACCGAGTTGTCGAAGCGTGGAACTCATTACCGGACACCATAGTGTCATCCCCAAATCCCCAACACTTTACCCTTAGATTATCTACGCTTGACCTATCCAGTAGGCAAAACCCTCCCTTTCCCTTGACCCCCAACAAATGGTACCCAAGGGAATCCAACTGCCTCAACCAACATAGAGACAGCACTATCCAAACAGAAGAGGTCATGATCAAAATGATATATCTTCACTTCTTACCCTTGAGATGTATGTAGTTCTCAGCCTTAAGATACATCTCAAATCTTCACAAAGCTACTCTTGGACTTAAAATGGAGAAATTTAGGGACAACCATGACATGGATGATTGAGAATCTCCATAGACATGGTGAAAGAGAAATTTATTTTTCTCCCCACCTTTAAAGGTGTCACCAACACAGACTTCAGAGGATAATCAGGACTGCAGAAAAAACAGTTGCTGCCAATCTGCCTTCCATTGAGGACCTGTAGACTGCACGTGTCAAAAAGAAGGCTGTGGAAATATTTACTGACCCCTCGCGTCCTGGACGTAAACATTTTCAACTCCTACCCTCAAAATGTCACTACAGAGCACCGCACATCAAGACAACTACACAAAAGAACAGTTTATTCCCAAATGCCATCACTCTGCTAAACAAATAATTCCCTCAACACTGTCAAACTATTTACTAAGTCTGCACTACTATTATTACTAATTTTTTCTCATCATTCCTATCACCCATTTTCTCCCACTTATGACTATGTGACTGTAACTTGTTACTTGTATTGTTAAGGTTTTTATTAATACTGATTGTTTCCTGGTGGCTTATTTGACTCCTATGACAATCATTAACTGTTGTACCTCATGATGCGTGACAAATGTATCTTTTCTTTTATGTACACTGAGAGCATGTGCACCAACCAACAACAAATTCCTTGGGTGTCCAATCACACCTGGGCAATAAAGAATTCTGTTCTGTTCTGTTGTTCTCCTCTCCTCTCCTCTCCTCTTGGTATCTTTTTATAAATGTACACTGGAAGCATCTCTACACGGGGCTACCTTTGAAAAGTGTTCGGAAACTTCAGATCGTGCAGAATGCAGCTGCGAGAGTAATCATGGGCTTTCCTAAATATGCCCATGTCACACTAACACTCCGCAGTCTGCATTGGTTGCTGATCAGTTTCCGGTCACAATTCAAAGTGTTGGTTATGACCTATAAAGCCCTTCATGGCACCGGACCAGATTATCTCCGGGACCGCCTTCTGCGGCACGAATCCCAGCGACCAGTTAGGTCCCAGAGAGTGGGCCTTCTCCGGGTCCCGTCAACTAAACAATGTCATTTGGCAGGACCCAGGGGAAGAGCCTTCTCTGTGGCGGCCCCGACCCTTTGGAACCAGCTCCCCCCAGATATCAGAGTTGCCCCCACCCTCCTTGCCTTTCGTAAGCTCCTTAAAACCCACCTCTGTCATCAGGCATGGGGGAATTGAGACTTTCCCTCCCCCTAGGCTTATAAAATTTATGCATGGTATGTCAGTATGTATGATTGGTTTCTAAATTGGGGTTTTAAATTAACTTAAATATTAGATTTGTTTACATTGTATTATTATTGCTGTTTGCCGCCCCTAGTCTGCGGAGAGGGGCGGCATACAAATCTGATTAATAAATAAATAATAAATAAATCTGCACCGAAGACAAATTCCTTGTGTGTCCAACCACACTTGGCCAATAAAGAATTCTGTTCTGTTCTAACTTTTTGGTGTCTCCTCTCACTTCACCTTAGCAAAACTAACAGATCTGTCTATCAAAATCTTTCGATGTATTACACAGATTTTTTTTTCCCCATCCTTGACCAGGATATCACACTTGAGATCTTCTCCTCAAAGCAAGAAAAGGCACTTTCAGTACCACTTGAATGAATTAGGCGTTATAAAAACAACAAAGGAAGAAGAGACGAGTTTTCCCAGCGCAAGATTGAATGGAGCTCAATGGGAGTATTCTTGTCTAACTAGTTGTGGCAGACTGCCACCCGAAAAATCTTCTGACGGAGGTTTTGAGGGGATTAAGAAAAGGAGAAAACCTTCCAGGGGAATCCAGAAGTCTTTGTCAGGCCAGGAGATGCGAAATCTGCTCATACTCCTTGCGTGCCAAATCCATCTATCTTTTTTTTCATGTTCGGACAATAAGGGCAGAAGAAATCTATTTGAAGTCTTCGGAGGAATCAGGGTGAAAAAAATAAAGTTAAGAGCAAAGACATTGTAAGGGAACTCTGTGGTTAAAAGGGTTGGATCACAAAAGGTGCAGACTTAGCAGCCAGGAGTGGGTTCCGGTTACCTTTGCCGCTGGTGTGCATTGCAATGTTTTGAGCATGCGCATCCTCTTGTGCATGCTCAGAAGGATGTTCCAGGCTGAAACACAGGTGAGGAGCTCAGGTGTGCTTTGGATGAAGAAATAAACCCACTAAATGGTGGCAGAGTCAGACCTATTCTAGAATATAGCTCACCTGTGTGGAATCCACACTGCATATCAGACACTGTAACACTCTCTACATGGGGCTACCTTTGAAAAGTGTTTGGAAACTTCAGATCGTGCAGAATGCAGCTGCGAGAGCAGTCATGGGCTTTCCCAAATATCCCATGTTACTCCAACACTCCGCGGTCTGCATTGGTTGCCGATCAGTTTCCGGTCACAATTCAAAGTGTTGGTTATGACCTATAAAGCCCTTCATGGCACCAGACCAGAATATCTCTGGGACCGCCTTCTGCCGCACGAATCCCAGCGACCGGTTATGTCCCACAGAGTTGGCCTTCTCCGGGTACCGTCAACTAAACAATGTCGGTTGGCAAAGAGCCTTCTCTGTGGGGGGGCCGACCCTCTGGAACCAGCTCCCCCCTGAGATTAGGATTGCCCCCACCCTCCCTGCCTTTCGTAAACTCCTTAAGACCCACCTCTGCCGTCAGGCATGGGGGAACTAAAACACCTCCCCCTTGCCCATGTTGTTTTGTTGATTGATTGACTGTGTGCCTGTTTTTTTTAATATATATTGGGATTGTTTTATGACATTACTAATTTTAAATTGTAATTAGATTGGTGGGCATTGGATTTGTTATTATGTACTGGTTTTTTATTATTGTTGTGAGCCACCCCGAGTTTGCGGAGAGGGGCGGCATATACATCCAATAAATCTAATCTAATCTAATCTAATATTAAAAATAATCTAAAAAACCCCCAATTTAAGAGACCAATCATACCAACAAGCATACCATGTATAATGGTATTTCGGAGAGGGGTAGCATACAAATCTAAATAATAAATAAATAAAAATAAATAAATTCTATAAGCCTAGGGGGAAGGGAGAAAAAAAAATTCAATTCCCCCATGCCTGACGACAGAGGTGGATTTTAAGGAGCTTGCGAAAGGCAAGGAGGGTGGGGGCAACTCTGATATCTGGGGGGAGCTGGTTCCAGAGGGTCAGGGCCGCCACAGAGAAGGCTCTTCCCCTGGGTCCCGCCAAATGACATTGTTTTGTCGACGGGACCCAGAGAAGGCCAACTCTGTAGAATGAATGAATGAATGGATGGATGGATGGATGGATGATTGAATGAATGAATGATTGAATGAATGAATGAATGAATGAATGAATGATTGATTGAATGAATGATTGATTGAATGAATGAATGAATGAATGAATGAATGAATGAATGAATGAATGAATGAATGATTGAATGATTGAATGAATGAATGAATGATTGAATGAATGATTGATTGAATGAATGAATGAATGAATGAATGAACGAACCAATGAACGAATGAATGAATTTAAACAGCCGTCCAGCAGGGCAAGTACTAAATACATTAAATGAGTTTTGTCTAGTGCTGAATAAACAAGAAAATAAGATGTCCCCCCCCCACCCTCCCCCAAAACATAAAGGCTTCTGGAGAGTGGCAGAAGACCAGTGTTTCTCTGCTTCTGCTCCAAGTAGCGCAGCTTGTCCTAAGGTGATGTAAGTGACCCAGATTTAGCCTCTGCACAATGTCCTCATGTGTCACCGTCCAGTCTCTGAATGGGGTGATGGAATAACAATGGGAACCTGAGCCGGTTCAGTTCTCCATTGACCAGGCAAGGAAAGGAAGAAAGGAGGGAGGCAGAACACTGAAATCGTCTCTCGCACAAAGGAAAGACAAGTCGGGCAGAGCCAGGGCCAAAGAGGAGGCAGCCAAATCCTATCCTTAATTAATTAATATCCTTAATTAAACTCTGGGACTTAAGGCCGAATGGTGGTCGAAACTGATTTATTTATTCGAGTAAATTTGATTAGATTAGATTAGATTAGATTAGATTGGATTGGATTAGATTGGATTAGATTAGATTGGATTGGATTGGATTGGATTGGATTGGACTGGACTGGACTGGACTGGACTGGACTGGACTGGATTGGATTGGATTGGATGGGATGGGATTGGATTGAATTAGATTAGATTAGATTAGATTAGATTAGATTGTCAGGAACTCCAGAAAGATCTCTTGAAATTGAACGAGTGGGCAACCAAGTGGCAAATGCATTTTAACCTTAACAAGCGCAAAGCTATGCACATCGGGACAAATAACCCCAAGTCTACCTACCAACTGATGAGGACCAAGCTTTCTGAGACACCCCAAGAAAAGGATGTTGGGGTTTTGATGGACAGCTCAATGAAGATGTCAACTGGTATTCACCATTACCCTTCTTGCGCAAGCGCAAAGCTATGCATATCGGGGCAAAGAACCCCAATTCTACCTACCAACTGATGAGGACCAAGCTTTCTGAGACAACCCAAGAAAAGGATCTTGGGGGTTGGGTGGACAGCTCAATGAAGATGTCAACCCAGTGCGCAGCAGCAGTAAAAAAAAAAACGCAAATTCCATGCTTGGCATGATTAGGAAGGGAAGGTTGGCAAGTGTTGTATTGCCTCTGTACAAATTGATGGTGAGACCACATTTGGAGTACCGCACCTCAAGAAAGGTAATGGTGAATACCAGTCATTTGCAAAAAACAATTAAAGTGGTGTGTGTATGTGTTTGGGTGTGGTATGTATATGTCAATAAAGTAACAAAATTATTTTGGCAAAAAAATAAAGAAAAATCATTCAAAGTATGTTAAATACTTGGGGAAGAGAAAAAGCTCCATATATAAGACTAATAACTTTCCATTTTCTTCTCTTCCCCAATCCTATCCCTGTCCTGCAAGGGAAATACAGTGATACCTCATCTTACAAACTTAATTGGTTCCGGGAAGAGGTCCTTAAGGTGAAAAGTTTGTAAGATGAAACAGTGTTTCCCATAGGAATCAATGGAAAAGCGATTAATGCGGGCAAGCCCAAAATTCACCCTTTTTCCAGCCGAAGCGCCCATTTTTGCGCTGCTGGGATTCCTCTGAGGTTCCCCTCCATAGGAAACCACACCTCTGGACTTCTGTGTTTTTGCGATGCTGCGATTTCACTGAGGCTCCCCTCGCAGGGAAACCCCACCTCCGGACTTCCGTTGCCAGCGAAGCGCCTGTTTTTGCGCTGCTGGGATTCCCCTGCTGGGATTCCCCTGCAGCATCACAAAAACACGGAAGTCCGGAGGTGGGGTTTCCGATGGAGGGGAGCCTCAGGGGAATCCCAGCAGCGCAAAAATGGATGCTTTGCTGGCAACGGAAGTCCGGAGGTGGGGCATCCCAGCAGCGGCGGTGGGTTTGTAAGGTGAAAATAGTTTGTAAGAAGAGGCAGAAAAATCTTAAACCCCGGGTTTGTATCTCAGAAAGTTTGTATGATGAGGCGTTTGTAAGACGAGGTATCACTGTAGTAGGTTGTATTAGATTTGGCTAAAAGGCGGCACTGTCCCATTAATGCAGTTGCTGGGTTTACGATGTTATGTGAATCCAGCTGTTGAAAGAGGCCACGATTGAATATAGAGCCACAGTTCAGGGCTGCAAAAATCCAGATAACTGCTAGAAGGCAGCAAACAGTAAAAATTGTCTATGTCTCTCTGTTGCCATCTGGTGGTTTTGCAGATTTCTGCAGCCCATATCTACCTAGTAGCCCTGGACCGCTATTAAAGCCATAAAGCCATTTTGGTATGGCTGGGTTGCTCCCAGTTCGGGCTGGTTTGGCAAACTGGTAGCGGCGGTGGCAGGAGGCTCCACCCACTCACCCGGGATGCTTCTGCACATGCAGAACTGGTAGCGACTGGTTTTAGAACTGACTAGTGATTACAATGCTGTAAATAAATAAGTGGTCCTATTCTGGGGTGATGGAGACAGCTGCACAGCCTTTGCTGAGTAATTTCGGACTCCAAATGGACCACTATTTATATGGTATTCATTTTTAGTAATCTGCCTTTATTTTCTCTGCAGAAATGTGGTGTTCCCATTCATTGGATTGCACTGTAGGTGCAATAAACACCATTCATTTTTAGGTCCAGAAAATCAATTTCCACTAATAAAATTATTATTTAAAACATACTTGTCATTATTTCCGATGATGGAGTTAATATAATTTCTGACTTCACATTAGTGCTTTAAAGAAACTAGCACAAAATATTTCATCTTTAGAGGTGTGCTAGCAATATAACAGGACATGTCCAGTCAACGAAGCAGTGGGAGTGATGTGCCGGTGTCTGGAGGCTGTTGGGGCCTGGATGGGTGCCAACAGACTCAAACTCAACCCGGATAAGACGGAGTGGCTGTGGGTCTTGCCTCCCAAGGACAATTCCATCTGTCCATCCATTACCCTGGGGGGGGGGATTATTGACCCCCTCGGAGAGGGTCCGCAACTTGGGCGTCCTCCTCGATCCACAGCTGACATTGGAACATCATCTTTCGGCTGTGGCGAGGAGGGCGTTTGCCCAGGTTCGCCTGGTGCACCAGTTGCGGCCCTATTTGGACAGGGAGTCATTGCTCAGAGTCACTCACGCCCTCATCACCTCGAGGTTCGATTACTGCAACGCTCTCTACATGGGGCTACCTTTGAAAAGTGTTCGGAAACTTCAGATCGTGCAGAACGCAGCCGCGAGAGCCGTCGTGGGGCTTCCAAGATTTGCCCACGTTTCTTCAACACTCCATGGCTTTCATTGGCTGCCAATCAGTTTCCAGTCACAATTCAAAGTGTTGGTCATGACCTTTAAAGCCCTTCATGGCAATGGACCAGATTACCTCCGGAACCGCCTGCTACCGCACGAATCCCAGCGACCGATAAGGTCCCACAGAGTTGGCCTTCTCCGGGTCCCGTCGACTAAACAATGTCATTTGGCGGGCCCCAGGGGAAGAGCCTTCTCTGTGGCGGCCCCGGCCCTCTGGAACCAACTCCCCCTGGAGATTAGAACTGCCCCCACCCTCCCTGTCTTTCGTAAACTACTCAAGACTCATTTATACCACCAGGCATGGGGGAGTTGAGATAGCTCTTCCCCCTAGGCCATTACAAGTTATGCATGGTATGTTTGTGTGTATGTTTGGTTTTATAATAAGGGTTTTTAGTTGTTTTTATTATTGGATTGTACATGTTGTGTTTATTATTGTTGTTAGCCGCCCCAAGTCTGTGGAGAGGGGCGGCATACAAATCCAATAAATTATTATTATTATTATTATTATTATTATTATTATTATTATTATTATCAAAATAATTTATATTCCGCTTTTCCACAATCGGAATGACTTGCAGTAAAGTATGAAACTTCCTCCTAGAAAGGGGTATCATCCCTGGTGTCGGTGTGGGTGTGGATGTGAGAGAGAGAGAGCACACACACACACATTTATTGAATTTTTGAAGCCTTCTCTACTTCCTGGCAACATTTCATTGAAACAACTAACAGTGCAACCTTCTTTAATGAGGTATGTTGCAAATCTATTAAATGCATTCATATGTGACTCTACCTTTGGTTGGCTTTAACATTACTTCCCTTCCCTGTTCTCCATTTTTTGTTTGCAATTCCACTTGCATTTTGCAACATCAGGAAATAAATTCTGTAACCCATTTAAATGTGTTCTGTGTCTTGCTGGGTGCACAGCAAGTGTTTCTCTTTAGTTATTCCTTGCAAACAAACCAAAATCCCCTCAAAAATCTTTTGCATTCTCACGGCGCAGCAGAAGAAGTAATAACTGCCTTCTTGTCCAGTTGGGAGCATTTTAAATTTCAGCTACAAAGAATATGTGGCCCTTGCTTAATATTTTTATATCATCTTGCTGACATCCTATGCGCTGTTTGTAAAAACCAGCATCAAAGTTTCGAGAGAGAAAAAAGATAAGTAAAAGAAAGAGCTCCATCTACTGGTAGCGATAGCTCTAACTTCATTATTTATCCATTTTGGGGAACTTGGTGCAAAATATCCATCGGAGCTCACAACAAAGGATAAATCTGTCCATTAACTGTGAGTTGTACATGCATAAATATTCGCTAAGATTAACAACTCAGACTATATCTGGTTTACCCCCTTAATCTGCAACTTATTCTATAATGAAACATCCAGAAAAATTGCTCCCCATTCTCCTAAGATACTGATTGGAAAAGACTTTGATAGGCAAAAAAGTGTTGGGCAAAAATACACGGAGGATTAGGAAAAAATAGCAAAATAACATAGAAATCTAAAGCCAGCAATATTTTTGTTGGGTAGTTTACCAGGGAAATACAATAAAGGGAATATGTATCTAATTCTACAGGTATTAACAACAACCACAACAAAGGGTGGGAAGGGATTCCTACAGATGAAATTGTAATTTTTAAAAAATATTAGAATGTGCAGAAATGGAGCGATTAACACTTAAAATTAAGGAGAAAGAAGAAACTGAATATGGGATTTGTTTTATCAATGCTCAGTCAGTAGAAGCAGAAGTTAGAAACCTAAAAGTATAAGGAAAGGATCAATTACAATGAAGATTTATTAAAATGGATAAGTAAATACAGTGGTAGATCTACCTAAGAACGCCTCTACTTAAGAACTTTGCTAGATAAGAACCGGGTGTTCAAGATTTTTTTGCGTCTTCTCAAGAACCATTTTCTACTTAAGAACCCGAGCCCGGAAAAATTTCCCAGGAAATTGTGCAGGTGGATGTGGGGGAAACATCCACATGCCGCAAGCCTGTTTTGTTCCCGATGGAATCTGCCGATGAAGCCTCCTCTGATCAAGGAAGCATGAGTGACAGGGAAGAGAGGAGTTTGGCAGACAGCCCAGGAGGAGATCAATCATCTGTATCATCCCTGGATACTGAACAAGAATTAATGACACATCCACGCATGCGTAGAGTGATGCATAGGAGGCAACAACTGAAGGATTATTACAAGAGAAAATGAGGCCACCTGTGGTTGGGTGGGGCTCCAGTAATTAGGGCTGCTGCTATAAATAGCAGCGTGTGGGTTTGGCCAATTGTGAAAGAGTATCTGATCGCAGTTCTTCAGGAATCCTGTGTTGCTGTTTCCTGGACTTTGTTGATTTTTCACGCCTTTGAAACCAAAGCAGAGCAACGTGTGTGTGTGTGTGTCTCACTTCGTTGGAAGAAGAAGGGGTGTGAAGTTTTTTCACAGCTGCTAGCTAAGTACTTAATGACTGCTTAAGGGAAATTGTACAGACTACCCGGTTGTTTTGGGATGAGTGCTCTTTGCAATACAAAAAGAGTGCTTAGTTTATTTTGAATTTTGTGATAAAGAACATTGTTTTGAATTTTCAAACGTGTGTGTGTGCGTCTGAAATTTGTACCCTTGAATTTTCGGGAGGCTCCTACCAGAGAGTCCAGCAGAACACTTTCGATTGCAGTACCCACCAACATCCTGAGGCCAGATGGTGCTCCTGGGTAAATTCAAGTCCAGGCAGAACCTCGGACAGCTCTCAGAACAACTGTCTGTAAGACACAAAAAAGTCTTCAGCCACCAACAACCTGTTTTGGTCATAGGTTTTTGTTTATCCAAAATTAAAGTTAGAGATTAGAGTTAGAGGCTAGAGGTTGGAAGTTATAGTTTAGAGTGTAGAGGTTAGAGCTTAGAGTTAGAATAATTAGAGTTAGACTTAGAATTACCATAGAATTAGAATTAATTAGAATTATTAGAATTAGGATTAGAATTCTTCATTGGCCAAATGTGATTAGACACACAACAAATTTGTCTCATATGCATAATCTCTCAGTGTACCTACAACAATAGTGATAGATCATTATCCTAGTCATCGTAAAAATACATTCTGCCCATAACAATAGGAGGCAGAGGACTATTGCAAATCCATCAAACTGTAGAAGAAAAATGCAATTTGAATGATTATGGGAACCAAAGTACAGAAAAAAATTGCTGCAGGCTGTGAAAATGGAGCACATTATAAAAACAACAGAAACAAAGGCAGAATATAAGGAAAAACAGCTGGATGGCAGATTAAATAGATGGAAAATCAAAGTTTTGCACGGACAACACTTGAAAAACAATGAAGGGAAATGTGATGGCAACCTTACATGGGCATAGCTTAAGATGCGTTAGCAAAAACTTCAGAAGAGAAGGATTTAGGGGTAGTGATTTCTGACAGTCTCAAAATGGATGAACCGTGTGGCCAGGTGTTAGGGAAATTAAATAGAATGCTTGGCTGAATAGCTAGAGGTGTAACAAGCAGGAAGAGGGAGATTGTGATCCTTCTATATAGGCCGCTGTCAAGACTATATTTGGAATACTGTGTTCAGTTCTGGAGATTGCACCTACAAAAAGATATTGATAAAATTGAATGGGTCCAAAGACGGGCTACAAAAATTGTGGAAGGTCTTAAGCATAAAACCTATCAGGAAAAACTCAACCTGTATAGTCTGGAGGACAGAAGGAAAAGGGGGGACATGATTGAAACATTTAAATATATTAAAGGGTTAAGTAAAGTTCAGGAGGGAAGTGTTTCTAATAGGAAAGTGAACACAAGAACAAGGGGTTAGTTGGGGGAAAGATCTGAGGTTAGTTGGGGGAAAGATCAGAAGCAACGTGAGAAAATATTGTTTTTTTAAATAAATATTGATTTTTTACAATATAAAACTCTCACAACATAAAACCTAATCCTACATAGCTTCTGCTCTGGCAATCTCTCACTACTTACCAGAGCTTACAAAACTTTTGCCAGACCCATCCTCGAATACAGCTCATCTGTTTGGAACCCCTATTGCATCTCAGACATTAACACCCTTGAAAATGTCCAAAGATACTTCACCAGAAGAGCCCTTCACTCCTCCACTCGAAACAGAATACCCTACGAAACTAGACTTACAATCCTGGGCCTAAAAAGCCTAGAACTAAGATGCCTTAGACAAGATCTATGTATTGCCCACAAGATCATATGCTGCAACGTCCTGCCTGTCGGCGACTACTTCAGCTTCAACCACAACAACACAAGAGCACACAACAGATTTAAACTTAATATTAACCGCTCAAAACCTGACTGTAAAAAATATGACTTCAGCAATCGAATTGTCGAAGCGTGGAACTCATTACCGGACTCCGTAGTGTCATCCCCAAACCCCCAACATTTTACCCTTAAATTATCCACTGTTGACCTATCCAGATTCCTAAGAGGTCAGTAAGGGGCGAGTACAAGTGCACTAGAGTGCCTTCCGTCCCCTGTCCTATTGCTCTCCTATATCTCCTATACCTTTCTTCTATTCCTATATCTTCTCTTCTATTCTTTCTTAGATATATTTTACTATGAATATATCCTCTACAACCTTCATCATCACTAAAACCCTCATTGCGTATTGGACAAAATCAATCAATCAATAAATAAATAAATAAATAAATAAAAAGACCCGTGGCGGATGTTGCTGATTCTTGGCATTCGCCAGAAAGTGAGCCCCAGAATCAAAACTCAAATGAACAACGAGAAGCGGCAGAAATATACCACGTCAGAGAATCACACAGTAATGAAATGCTACCACAAATCAGAACCTCAAAAGCGTGGCTACCAAAAAAGGATGTGGCTATCAATTGTGGAAATAAGTATAGCCTGACTCAAAGATAACTGAGCTTTGACTGGCTGATCAAAGAAGAGTCATAATCAGAAACAAAGCATACAGTGAAATGGAGCTTGAAGAAATTCGAAAAAAGTTTTAAAAGCTTTTAATTGACAAAATGATTCGGGAGAACTGCAAAAGCCAAAAAACTGACTGTGCATGCATGCGCAAGGATGTGGGGCACATTGGAGGCATTGAATTATGGGTATGGGCATGCATGTGGCATCCGAGGGCAAAAAGGTTCACCCTCCTCTGCCTTATAACTTTTCAGACAAATGATTATCGAATCTCTTCCTAAAAACTTCCAGCGTTGGAGCATTCACAACTTCTAGAGGCAAGTTGTTCCACTGATTCATTGTTGCAACTGTTAGGAAATTTCTCCTTAGTTCTAAATTGCTTCTCTCCTTGCTTAGTTTCCAACTGCTTGCTTCTTATCCTACCCTTAGGAACTTTGGAGAATAATTTAACTCCCTCTTCTTTGTGACAACCCCTGAGATATTGAAACACTGCTATTATGTCTCCCCTGGTCCTTCTTTTCATTAAGTAAGTCAAGGACTATTAGTAACTGTTGTGGTTAGCTCTGGCCCAGCTCCTGCCCCAAGGACTGTGGATGTGGGGGAGACATCCACATGCTGGAGGCCTGTTTTGCCCCCGGTGGAATCTGCTGATGAAGGCTCCTCTGACCAAGAAGACATGAGTGACAGGGAGGAGGAGAGTGTGGCAGACAGCTCAGAAGGAGATCAATTATCTAGCTCCTCCTTGGATTCAGAACAAGAGTTAATGATACAACCACGCATGTGGAGAGCGATGCATAGGCAACAACAACTGAGAGATTATTATCAAAGAAAATGAGGCCACCTGTGGTTGGGTGGGGCTGTGGTCATTAGTGAGGCTGCTATAAAGAGCAGCCTGTGGGTTTGGCCATTGTGGAGGATTATCTGATCCTTGTGTTTCATGACTGTTTTGCTGACTTTGACTTTTTGTGTACTGATTTTCCCCCGCTTTGAAACTAAACCAGGGCAAAGTGTATTTCACTTTGTGAAAGAAGAAGGACTCTGAATTGCCTCACAGCTGCAAGGTAAGTATCACAGAACTGATAAGGGACTTGTACCAATTACCAGTTTGTTTGGAGACGAGTGCTCTTTGCTATACCAAAAGAGGGCTTGGTTTAAGTGACTTTTCATTATAAAGAACATTGTTTTGAATTTTCAAACGTGTGTGTGTCTAAAATTTGTACCTGTGAATTTTTGGGAGGATTCTACCAGAGAGCCCGACAGAACAGTATCCAAGGAATAGACTTCCAAATACTTTTATTTTATAACCAAGCAGATGACTTTTCTTTTCTCTGTCTGTGTTGTTACACGCCTCCCTACCCGGTAATTACAATGCAATAGTTGTTGACCACCAAAAATGCAACATTGCCAAAACATGGAAAAAGACAAACCATGGAAAATACAAACATGGAAAATTATAAACATTTGGTTAAGGCATTTGTTAATGAAGCAAGGGAAAAGTGATTAATGGAGATTTTTATTACTCTGGAGAGAGGAATGAGTAGACTCCACAAGGCATTTGGAAGCTTCTGTTTGAAGGAAGAGCAATGACAGAAGCTGAAATAAAGCTTAGGATATGTCTTTCTCCTTTGCCTGATATCAGGTTCTTAGTCCATCAAGATCCAACAGTATTATTTGTCTGTCTGTCTGTCTGTCTGTCTGTCTGTGCCTATCTATCTATCTATCTATCTATCTATTCATCTATCTATCTATCTACCTATCTATCCATCCCTCCATCCCTCCCTCCATCCCTCCATCCATCCCTCCATCCATCCATCCATCCATCCATTTATCTATCTATCTATCTATCTATCTATCTATCTACCTATCTATCTATCTATCCATCCCTCCATCCCTCCATCCCTCCATCCCTCCATCCATCTATCTATCTATCTATCTATCTATCTATCTATCTATCTATCTATCTACCTATTTATTTATCTATCTATCTATCTATCTAAATATCTATCTATCTATCCTTCTATCTATCTATCTATCTATCTATCTATCTATCTATCTATCTATCTATTAGATTTCTATGCCACCCTTCTCCTTGGACTTAGGGTGGCTCACAGCAAAGATAAATACAAAAAAACCATATAGAAATCTAAACTTAACAATACCCTAAACCCCCCCAATTTTAAAACCCAGCATCCACATTCATCCTATTGTACATATAGTTTCGGTCATCGGCCAGGGCTTGATGTTAAGACTCAATGGACCCAGGCCTGTCAGCAAAGATGGGTTTTAAGGGCCTTGCAGAAGGTCGGGAGGATGGTGGCATTGCGAATCTCTGGAGGGAGTTGATTCCAAAGGGCTGGGGCTGCCACAGAGAAGGCTCTTCCCTTAGGCCAGTGATGGCGAACCTTTTTTCCCCTGGGTGCCAAAAGAGCATGTGCGCACACTATCACGCATGCCTGAATGCTCACACCCATAATTCAATGCCCAGGGAAGGCAAAAACAGCTTCCCCCACCCCCCGGAGGCCCTCTGGAGGCCAGAAACAGCCTGTTTTCCAACTTCTGGTGGGCCCAGTAAGCTCGTGTTTCACTTTCCCCAGGCTCCAAAGGCTTCCTGGAGCCAGAGGAGGGTAAAACACCCCCCTCATCTCCCTGGAGGCCTTCTGGAAGCCAAAAATGCCCTCCCAGAGCATCTATGTGAGCCAAAAATCAGCTGGCCGGCACACACATGCACTCACATTAAGAGTTTGGGTTAGGGTTAGCGTGCCTGGCTTCTTCTCACCTCAAAAAGTGACCGATTAAGTCCCACAGAGTTGGCCTTGTCCGGGTCCCATCGATTAAGCAATGCCGTCTGGCGGGACCCAGGGGAAGAGCCTTCTCTGTGGCGGTCCCAGCCATCTGGAATCAACTCCCCCCAGAGATCAGGACTGCCCCACCCTCCTTGCCTTTCGCAAGCTGCTGAAAACCCACCTATGCCACCAGGCATGGGGAAATTGATATACCCTTTAGCTATCATGATTTATGTATGTTTTGTTTGGGTTGTTTGCTTAATTTTATTATAGGGGTTTTTAAATTGTTTTTTAATATTGGATTTGTACACTGCGTATTGTTGTTGTGAGCCGCTCCGAGTCTTTAGAGAGGGGCGGCATACAAATGTAATAAATTATTATTATTATTATTATTATTATTATTATTATTATTATTATTATTATTAACTAATTCTATGCATATATACCATAGGTATACATACATATTACACACAGGCACACAAAATAGACATTATTTACTATATAAAGTGTATGTAAGGGAACACACAGCTCTTCCAAAATTATACACATTCAACCTCATTCACTGCAATAGGAAAAACACACCCAGAGCCCCTCACTGATCTAGATGCTAAAGTTGGACTTTAAAGGTCCCTTCCAATTCTGTTATTCTGTTATTTTCTGAGGCCTCCTTTTCTTTAAGGAAGTATTTATGCGCGGGGAATCCCCCTACAAGTTTGCAACACTGGTGATGAACCATAGACAAGATCATTGCAGTGGGGTGGACCATATCATTCTGGTTACCCCTTTAGCAAGGCTATAAGTAGCTCACATATGCTCTTTTCTTTCTTTTTTCTTTTTTTAAAAAAACCTTGTTTCCTGCTGTTCTGCCAGGTTCTCTGGTAGGAGCCTCCCGAAAATTCAAGGGTACAAATTTCAGACACACACAAACACACACGTTTGAAAATTCAAAACAATGTTCTTTATCCCAAAAGTCAAAATAAACAAAGCACTGTTTTTGTATTGCAAAGAGCACTCGTCCCAAAACAACCGGGTAGTCTGTACAATTTCCCTTAAGCAGTCATTAAGTACTTAGCTAGCAGCTGTGAAGAAACTTCACACCCCTTCTTCTTCCAATGAAGTGAGACACACACACACACACACACACACACATTGCTCTGCTTTGGTTTCAAAGGCGTGAAAAATCAACAAGCAAAGTCCAGAAACCAGCAACCCAGGATTCCTGACAAACTGCGATCAGATACTCTTTCACAACAGCGAAACTCACACGCTGCTATTTATAGCAGCAGCCCTAATTACTGGAGCCCCACCCAAACATAGGTGGCTTCATTATTTCTTGTAATAATCCTTTAGTTCTTGTCTCCTATGCCAGTGATTTTCAACCTTTTTTGAGCCACGGCACATTTTTTACATTTACGAAACCCTGGGGCACATTGAGCTGGGGGGCGAGGGTAAAAAAAGTTTGGACAAAAAAATTCTCTCTCTCTCTCTCTTCCTCCCCTTCGCTCTATTTCTTTCTCCCTCCCTCTTTCTCTCCCTTCCTTCCTCTTTCTTTCTCTCTCTCTCTCCATCCCTTTCTTTCTCTTCCTTCCTTCCTCTTTTTTGCTCTTTTTCTCTCTCCCTCCCTACCTCCCTCTATGTCTTTCTCTCCCTCCTTCCCTCCCTCTTTCTCTCTCTTTCTTTCTCTCTCTTTCTCTCTCTCTCTTTCTCTCTTTCTTTCTCTTGTTCTCTTTCTCTCTTGCTTTCTTTCTCTTTCTCTCTCTCTCTCTCTTTCTCTTTCTTTCTTTCTCTCTCTCTCTCTCTTGCTTTCTTTCTCTTATTTTCTCTCTCTCTTGCTTTCTTTCTCTCTGAGCTTCGCGGCACACCTGACTATGTCTCGCGGCACACTAGTGTGCCGTGGCACACTGGTTGAAAAACACTGTCCTATGCATCACTCTACGCATGCGTGGATGTGTCATTAATTCTTGTTCAGAATCCAAGGATGATGCAGATGATTGATCTCCTCCTGGGCTGTCTGCCAAACTCCCCTCTTCCCTGTCACTCACGCTGCCTTGGTCAGAGGAGGCTTCATCGGCAGATTCCATCGGGAGCAAAACAGGCCTGCGGCATGTGGATGTCTCCCCCACATCCACCTGCACTTTCCTTGGGGCAGGAGCTGGGCCAGAGCTAACCACAACACCCGCAGTGCACAAATTTAGAAAAGGTTCCCATTTTAGCAGTATTTTATCAGGGTCCCGAACCTTTGGAATGAACCACCCACCAAATTCTTTCAGAATGTCATTGATGATGACCCTGCGTTGTTTCTTGTGGAATGTCAAATCGTCTGCTCATGCTTGAGATATTTCTTCAAGGCACGAGGCTCAGATGGAGAATGTAGTTTAGTCTCAATGTGGACCCAGTAGAAAGAGATGTGGGAGGATGATTCTTAATGAATGATACTTTTCCCCCAGTCCCTTTTAGTGCTTCAAGGTTGCGTTTTATTTAGATCCTATCATGTCAAGAATCACAGCTCACGCGCCCCTACAAAGGACGTCAGGGAGAAATTAAGCAATTTCCTTGCTCTTTGGAGTCCACATAGTTTAGGTCATAATTCCTCACCAAGTCATTCTTGTTCAAAATTAAATAAATGCCTCTAATTTAAAAAAAAACAAAAAACAAAAGGAAAACACACAAAGGCACAAACACATGTTATATATTCCTGATGTTTTGCAGTTGTTCTTTTTTTTTTTTAAGGAGAAGACAAATGTCCTCCTTCCCTTCAAACAGATTTTTTCTTTTTAATCTAAAGCAATGAGTAATAAATATTCAAATTCCACGATTTTAAATGAAGTCAGAGAAAGCCCTTGGGGAAAACAAAAGGATTACATAGATAAGGAATCGACCGTTCTTAGCACCAGTCTGTGGAGTTCCATTTTGTAGACATCCCTGGTACAATGTGACATTTTTAATATTTCAGAGCAGAAAGGAGACATTTTTAAGAAAAAAAACAGCAGGAGCCTCAAGAAGATGCTAACTTGTACATTGGCTATTAACTATTAAATTAGATGAGATGAGATTTATTGGATTTATATGCCACCCCTCTCCGCAGACTCGGGGCGGCTCACAACAATGGCAAAAACGGTACATAGTGACAAATGTAATATTTACCAATCTAATTACAGTTTTAGGTTAAAAAATTCATAAAAGCAACCCCAATATATATAAAAAACAAGCACAGAATCAATCAAACACCAAAACAACATGGGCAAGGGGGAGATGTTTCAATTCCCCCATGCCTGACGGCAGAGGTGGGTTTTAAGGAGTTTACGAAAGGCAAGGAGGCTGGGGGCAATCCTAATCTCAGGGGGGAGCTGGTTCCAGAGGGTCGGAGCCACCACAGAGAAGGCTCTTCCCCTGGGTCCCGCCAGACGACATTGTTTAGTCGATGGGATCCGGAGAAGGCCAACTCTGTGGGACCTAACTGGTCGCTGGGATTCGTGTGGCAGAATTGTTGTTTTAACCATGTAAGGATGGTTAGAATAGAGTGGGAGGTCTGCTTAGGCAGGAAGACCTACATCACTTTAGAGACAAACAGTTATCCAACATCTTCTTAAAAACTTCCAGTGTTGGAGCACTTACAACTTCTGGAAGCAAGTTATTCCTCTGATTAATCATTCCAACTCTCAGGAAATTTCTCCTTAGTTCTAAGTTACTTCTCTCCTTGATTAGTTTCCACCCATTGCTTCTTGTTCTACCCTCAGATGCTTTAAAGAATAGTTTGACTCCCTCTTCTTTGTGGAAGCCCCTGAGATATTGGGACACTGCTATCGTATCTCCCCTGGTCCTTTTCATCAGACTAAATCATTGATGGCGAATCTATGGTATGGGTGCCAGAGGTGGCACGCGAAGCCACATCTGCTGGCATGTGAACAGTTAATAATAATAATAATTATTATTATTATTATTATTATTATTTATTAGATTTGTATGCTGCCCCTCTCCGAAGACTCGGGGCAGCTCACAACAATGATAAAAACAATATTATAGTGGCACAAATCTAATATTAAAAGAAATAACTAAAACCCTATCATATTAAAACCAGACAACACATACATACCAAACATAAATTATAAGGAGCCTGGGGGAAAGATGTCTCAAATCCCCCATGCCTGGCGGTATAGGTGGGTCTTGAGTAGTTTACGAAAGACAAGGAGGGTGGGAGCAGTTCTAATCTCCGGGAGGAGTTGATTCCAGAGGGACGGGGCCGCCACAGAGAAGGCTCTGTATATTTGTGTGTGCCTGTGTGTAATATGTAGGTAGACATATGGCATATATACATAGAATTAAATAGTATATTTGGGATGTTCAGTAATAGTAAATAGATAAGGAAATTGTATCTCTTTGAGGCGAGGAGAGGCCAGGCCTCCTAACCCTAACCCTTGACATGAGTGACGTCAAGTTGGCCACCTTTAAGCCAGTCACATGACCTTTAAGCCACCCCTCCATCACATGATCATCAAGCCACTCCCACCTGGTCACACGGCCAACAAGCCACACCCACAAAATAAGCCATGCCCACAGTGTGCTAGCAAACAATTACCTGAATCCTGAGGCCTACGTTTGCCTCAGAGTTTTCACAGGTGACAGTTTTGAGGCAAACGTCCAATTGTATTTGCTTAGGAACTGTAACGGCTGAGGAACATGTTCCCTGGTTTTACAACCACAGACACATCCCCATAATTGCACAAAGTTGAGTTGACAGAGTGAGGAAGCCCAGTCTGAATTCCGAATTAGAACATAAAGAGGTCAAATTCTTACTCAGCCACAAAGTTCTCCGGGTGACTTGGGGACAGTCCGTGACGTTCAGTTCGGTTTACCTCAGAGGAGGTTACAAGAAGGGAAGAAAACCATGTGTGTTGCTTTGAGCTGCTCCCAGAAAGGCTTTAATGGATTAAATAGAAAAGCAGGCCCATTCTCACACATATAAATACACCAAGGGCGTACAGGAAGCACCTGGTCACACCAACAGCTTATTCGGACCGCAGACTAGGCTAAAAAAATAAATAAATAAAGAGGTTGAGCAATCTGTGGGCCGAAGCGTCGCAGAAGAAATGGCATTGGGATTAATAAGCCAGAATGTGGCTTCCGCTCTGGGTTCTGTGTGTTTTGGGAATCCAGATGTAAACCTTGCGTTCATTGCTCTTTTTAAATAGTCCGTTCATCCCCCCCCCCCAATGGGGAAAATCTCAGCTTCTCATGAAGAAATAGAAGGGAGGTCAGGATGGCCAGATTCCTGTCTCCATCTGCTGGCCAACTTTGGCCACTTCATTTGAGGGACATTTTCCTTTTGCAGATCTTTTGCCTCCTTTCAGGGAGTTTAGACCGGAAGAAAACAAAGCAGGCACTATTTTCCATTTGTATCTCAATTATATTCTCTCTCTGTTCCCCCCTCTCCCTTCCTTCCTCCCTCTCTCTCCCTACCCATTCCCCTCCCTCTTTCTCTCCATCCCTCATTCTCTCCCTCCCTCTCCCTCCCTCCCTCTCTCTATACACCTTTCCCCCCACTCTCCCTCACTCTTCCTCACCCACTCTCTCCTTCCCTCTCCCTCTCTCCGTACTCATTTCCATCCCTCTCTCTCTCCGCCCCTCTCTCCCTCCTTCTCTCTCTCTCCCTCTCCTCCTTCTCTCTCTCTCCCTCCCTCTCTCCATGAATCTCCCTCCCTCTCTCCCTCTCTTTCTCTCCATACCCCTCCCTCTCTCTCTCCGCCCCTCTCTCCCTCCCCATTCTCTCTCTCCCTCCCCTTCTTCTCTCTCCCTCTCTCTCTCCATGAATCTCCCTCCCTCCCTCTCTTTCTCTCCATACCCCACCCCCTCTCTCCCCACCTCTCCCTATCCATTCTCTCTCCCTCCCTCTCTCTCTACCTCCCCCTTCCCTCCACCCTTCCTCTCCTTCCCTTCTCTTCTCCCCTCCTCTCCCTCCCTCTTTCTCTCCATACCCCACCCCCTCTCTCCCCACCTCTCCCTACCCATTCTCTCTCCCTCCCTCTCTCTCTACCTCCCCCTTCCCCCCGCCCTTCCTCTCCTTCCCTTCTCTTCTCCCCTCCTCTCTCCCTCCCTCTCTTTCTCTCCATACCCACCCCCTCTCTCCCCACCTCTCCCTACCCATTCTCTCTTCCTCCCTCTCTCTCTACCTCCCCCTTCCCCCCTTCCCCCCACCCTTCCTCTCCTTCCCTTCTCTTCTCCCCTCCTCTCTTCCTCCCTCTCTTTCTGGCTGAGAAACACTGATCTGGAAGAAGTGCCTGAGTCAACCCTGAGCCAGTGAGAATCAAACTGCCAAACTGCTGGCAATCAATCAATCAATCAATCAATCGATAAAATATAAAATATAAAATAAAATAAAACAATATAAAATAAAATATAAAATAAAGTAAAATAATAAAATAAAATAATATACTATAAAATATAAAAGAAAAGAAAAGAAAGTAAAAGAATAATATAAAATAATATAAAATATAAAATAATATAAAATACAATTTCGGAGCCTCGGGTATGTAAGTAGAAAATGGTTCTTGAGAAGAGGCAAAAAAATCTTGAACACCCGGTTCGTATCTAGAAAGGTTTGTAAGTAGAGGCATTCTTAGGTAGAGGTACCACTGTATTCTTATACATTGAAGATACATGGCAATGCATTTCACACATAAATCAGAATAGTATAAAATTCTGGGCCCCATCCATTCCAATGTTCCTAATCGGTTGTAAGAGGAATGACTCCGTTTTGATGCAAGGAAGACAAGGATGGAGAAAGGCATATCACCAACTAAAAAGATGTTGTTATTTTTTTTTAAAAAAATGGAACACGGTGTATTTACTCATTGCAAACGTCCCGATTTATCTGATTAGTATGCTGCCTCCCTGTTTATAAAGCCCAGCTAGCATATTCTTTCAAATAAAACAGGAATCGAGCAAAAAGAAACATGCCAAAACTTTAAAGTGGATGCTACCAACCTGCCTTCCATTGAGGACCTGTATACTGCACAAGTCAAAAAGAGGGCGGGGGAAATATTTACTGACCCCTCACATCCTGGACACAAACTGTTTCAACTAGCCTCAAAACGTCGCTACAGAGCACTGCACACCAAGACAACTAGACACAAGAACAGTTTTTTTCTGAACGCCCTCACTCTACTAAACAAATAATTCCCTCAACACTGTCAGACTTT
The DNA here is from genome assembly GCF_031021105.1 of Erythrolamprus reginae. NCBI lineage: Eukaryota > Metazoa > Chordata > Lepidosauria > Squamata > Dipsadidae > Erythrolamprus > Erythrolamprus reginae. The sequence continues at coordinate 7,314,338 of NC_091961.1, read as the reverse complement.
CTACTAAATCTGCACTTCTATTCTACTAGTTTTTCTCATCATTCCTATCACCCATTTCCTCCCAAGTTGACTGTATGACTGTAACTTGTTGCTTATATCCTGAGATTTTTATTAATATTGCTTCTTCATATGATTCTTGACAAATGTATATTTTATTTTATGTACGTTGAGAGCATATGCACCAAGACAAATTCCTTGTGTGTCCAATCACACTTGGCCAATAAAAATTCTATTCTATTCTATGTAGATCATTTAATAAACCGTCTTCAAAGGAATCTCTTCGTAAGATGCCCTCCAAGTGAAAATCTGAGAAGTCCAGCAACTTAGTTGTGATGGGCACTCCATCACTGGTGGTTTCTAAGAAGAAACTAGACAACCGCTTATCTGAAATAATATAGGTTCTCCTGCTTGAGCAGAAGGCTGGACCAGACCTCCAAGGTGTCTTCTCTTCTCTTCTCTTCTGTCTGTCTGTCTGTTCGTTTGTTTGTTAAACAATTATAGGGTGATAATTTGTACATATAAAACATTAGATAAGTAATGATAAAAAGTAGACAATAGGACAGGGACGGTAGGCACAGTGGTGCGCTTATGCACGCCCCTTACAGACCTCTTAGAAAGGAGGAGAGTTCAATTGTAGATAGTCTAAGGTTAAAGGTTTTGGGGTTAGGAGTAGAAACCACAGAATCGGGTAGTGCATTCCAGGCGTTGATTACTCTGTTGCTGAAGTCGTATCCTTCTCTTCTCTTCTATTCTCTTGCCTTCCCTTCCTTTCCCTTCCCTTCCTTCCCATTCCATTCCATTCCAATCCATTCTAGTCTTCATCCTACTTCTATTCTACTCTACTCTATTCTATTCTATTCTACTCCATTCCATTCCATTCTATTCCATTCTATTCTATATTTCTCCATCCCATCCCATCAACCAGCTGTTGTGGCCTAGAGGGCTGCCAATAAGGAGGTTGTGAGTTCAACCCTAGGTAGAAGCAGATTTAAGGGTCTCCTGCTTGGGCAGGGGGTTGGGTCAGATGCCTGCAAGGCCCCTTCCAACTCTGTTATTCTGATCTGATCCCATCCCATCCTATTCTATATTCTGTTCTGTTCTATTTTCCTCCATCCCATCCCATTCTATTCTACACTCTACATTCTACACTCTACACTCTACGCTCTACGCTCTACGCTCTACACTCTACGTTCTATGTTCTACGTTCTATGTTCTACGTTCTACGTTCTACACTCTACATTCTACACTCCCATCCCATCGCATTCCCATCCCATTCTATTCTATTGCTTTTTTTTTCTCCAAACGCAGCAGTTTGAATTGTGCAGTACCCACATAGGCCACAAAGAGGCAAACTTGCAAAACAGAAAAATAAAACCCTCCCAAAATATTCATTACTGCACATTGGTGATACATAGATAAGGAAGAAAATGGAACTCCTTCGTGGGAGAAATTCCCTTTATGAAAAACATAATAAAGGTAATCCTTGACTAACTACCATAACTGCACCCCTAAAATTTCTCATTAATGAGCAAGATAACTGCTAGCCTCATTTGTGACATTTCTTCCCACCATTATTAAATGAATCGCCGCAGTTGTTAAATTTTGGTCAGAATCAGTAGAAAAGTTTTGAATTTGTTTTCTTTTTTCCCTTCTGGGCTCTGGGTAGGTTTTTCCTATAGCAGTAAATGAGGTTGAATGCATATAATTTTAGAAGAGGTGTTTAAAGGAGAGAAAGATATTCATATTAATTAAGAATATTATCTTTTTTCTGTTTACTTTTTGTTAATTTTATTATTATCAATACTACTAATTAGTATTTATTGTTATAAAGTTATTTAAGATAGGCAATAGAGAATATACATAGTTAATATTACTATACAGACTTGTTGCACACTTGCCCATTTATCATTGTGAGTTTTAATTTTGTATGTTTGTACTGTTTATTTGTTTATATATGTAAATAAAAATAATTTTTTTAAAAAAACAGGTGGTTTAGTTGAGGGATTACTAATGATCAGGACACAAGGCGATACCGTGGACAATTCCTTCCACATGATGAAGGTTATAGAGGAGATACTCATAGTAAAATATATCTATGAAAGAATAGAAAAGAAGATATAGTAATAGAACATATCAATGAAAGAATAGAAGAAGAGATATAGGAATAGAAGAAAGGTATAGGAGATATAGGAGAGCAATAGGACAGGGGACGGAAGGCACTCTAGTGCACTTGTACTCGCCCCTTACTGACCTCTTAGGAATCTGGATAGGTCAACCGTAGATAATCTAAGGGTAAAGTGTTGGGGGTTTGGGGATGACACTATGGAGTCCGGTAATGAGTTCCACGCTTCGACAACTCAGTTGCTGAAGTCATATTTTTTACCGTCAAGTTTGGAGCGGTTAATATTAAGTTAAAATCTGTTGTGTGCTCTTGTGTTGTTGTGGTTGAAGCTGAAGTAGTTGCCGACAGGCAGGACGTTGCAGCATATGATCTTGTGGGCAATACTTAGATCTTGTTTAAGGGGTCTTAGTTCTAGGCTTTCTAGGCCCAGGATTGTAAGTCTAGTCTCGTAGGGGATTCTGTTTCAAGTGGTGGAGTGAAGGGCTCTTCTGGTGAAGTATCTTTGGACATTTTCAATGTCCTGTCGGGGTGTTCGGAGGTCATTTCCCACAGGCGTAGAGCAAACATTAACAATGTGCGTTACAGGTGGAAAGCTCCTGCTAAGCGGTTGAGCATGTTACAAAAGCACTGTGCCATGGCCCACCCACGCTGCACATCGTCTAAGCATTTCAACAGCCAGCTACAGGTCTTAATTTCCTCTGCAGAAGCTGGGAAGGAGGAGGGGGTGTAGAGGGGGGAGGGAGGGCAGCCCACTTCAGGGCAGAAGTGATGGCCAAAAACCTGCCCCTATTATACTCTGGGTTTCCTATTACTGCATGAATCATTTCTCTGCAGCTGTTAAGGGAATCAGAGTGTAGAGTTATTGCCACTTCCTGACAGTTCCTAAAAATGTGGCAGAGAATAGACAGGTGAGACGGATGGTTACAGAGAAAACCCTTTTAGCGGGAAAGCATAGGAGGAATGAGCTACTTAAATCGACCCAGGCATTTAATGACATTAATTACAGAGTAATTAATTAATTAATTAGATAAATGGTCAAAGCAATGGAAACCAGTGTTCCCTCTATTTTGGCGGGGGGCGGAAAAGTATAGTGTCTGAGCGGCAGTCCCTTCGGGACTGGGCGGCACAGAAATAATAAATAAATAAATAAACAAACAAACAAACAAACAAACAAAAACCCCACCCTGTTTTGCCTCGGAGAACTTCAAAATAAAATACTGTACTGTGTGTCTATAACAGTGAGCTCATAATAGGGCAACTCTATCAATATCAAAATGCCACTTAAATAGTTGAGCTAGTTTCAAACTAGATTGTGATTTCCTTTCTCTCTTCCTTACTCCCATTCTTTTTCTTTCTCTTTTCCTTCCTCTCTTTTTTCTATCTGTTTCTCTCTCTTCCTCTCTCTCTCCTTCCCTCTCACTCTTTCCCTCTCGGCTTCTGGGCAGGTTTGGAAAACTCTGAGTTGATGATGATTTTTAAGTGAGCAATTGCTCACTGCTCAGCTTAGAGGGAACTATGGCCAACGGTATAACATTTTATATTCGTTTTCTTTGTATATTGTGGATTTTGTTAATTTGATATTTCTCTTCCAAATCTGTTCCCATTCCTCTTTATATATATATTGTGGCCAACGTTTTTCGCCCAGGCAATCATTGTACCTTTAACTATCTCCTCTGGTCTTTCATATTCCATATATTTTAGATATTGCTTTTTCTTCCGGGCCGATGACTCTAAAGTTGATATTCTAGGGTTGATATTCCTGGAGGGGTCTGTAATATGATAAATGATTTAGCTTTACTAGATAAATGGTCAAAGCAATGGAAACTGCAGTTTAATATTTCCAAATGTAAAATAATGCACTTGGGGAAAAGGAATTCCTGAATCTGAGTATTGCATTGGCAGTTCTGTGTTAGCAAAAACTTCAGAAGAGAAGGATTTAGGGGTCGTGATTTCTGACAGTCTCAAAATGGGTGAGCAGTGTGGTCGGGCGGTAGGGAAAGCAAGTAGGATGCTTGGCTGCATAGCTAGAGGTATAACAAGCAGGAAGAGGTAGATTGTGATCCCCTTATATAGAGCTCTGGTGAGACCACGTTTGGAATACTGTGTTCAGTTCTGGAGACCTCACCTACAAAAAGATATTGACAAAATTGAACGGGTCCAAAGATGGGCTACAAAAATGATGGAAGGTCTTAAGCATAAAACTTATCAGGAAAGACTTCATGAACTCAATCTGTATAGTCTGGAGGACAGAAGGAAAAGGGGGGGGACATGATTGAAACATTTAAATATGTTAAAGGGTTAAATAAGGTTCAGGAGGGAAGTGTTTTTAATAGGAAAGTAAACACAAGAACAAGGGGGCACAATCTGAAGTTAGTTGGGGGAAAGATCAAAAGCAACGTGAGAAAATATTATTTCACTGAAAGTGTAGTAGATCAAACTTCCAGCAGACGTGGTTGGTAAATCCACAGTAACTGAATTTAACCATGCCTGGGATAAACGTAGATCCATTGTAAGATAAAATACAGGAAATAGTATAAGGGCAAACTAGATGGACCATGAGGTCTTTTTCTGCCATCAGTCTTCTATGTTTCTATGTTGCTAATTAATTAATTAATCTTAGAACTACATCGCCTTAAACACAACGTAAGCATGGGCTTCAAGAGTTGTTAACCTAATCCTACGTATCTTCTGCTCCGGTAATCTCACACTACTAACCAGAGCATACAAAATGTTCGCCAGACCAATCCTTGAATACAGCTCATCTGTCTGGAACCAGCACTGCCTTTCGGACATAAACACTCTAGAAAATGTCCAGAGATACTTTACTAGAAGAGCCCTCCACTCCTCCACGCGCAACAAAATACTCTACGCAGCTATACTTACAATCCTAGGTTTAGAAAGCTTAGAATTATGTTGCCTTAAACACGACCTAAGCATAGCCCATAAAATCATCTGCTGCAATGTCTTTCCTGTCAACGACTACTTCAGCTTCAACCACAACAACACACGAGCACACACCACTGGTCACCACACTTCAAAAGAGACATTGAAACTCTGGAGAAGGTGCAAAAAAGAGCAACCAAGATGATTAAGGGACTGGAAACCAAGACTTACGAAGAGAGACTGAGGGAACTGGGCATGGATAGCCTAGAGAAAAGGAGGGCCAGACCGGACATGATAGCAGTCTACAAGTATACGAGGGGATGTCACAGAGAGGAGGGGATCACTTTATTCTCCAGGGCACCAGAGGGCTGGACGAGGAACAACAGCTGGAAGCTGACCAAGGAGAGATTCAACATGGAGATAAGGAGGAACTTCCTGACGGTCAGAGCGATCAACCAATGGAACAACCTACCAGCGGACATAGTGAACTCCAACACTCTGGACATTTTTAAGAGAAGATTGAACTGCCACTTGACTGGTGTGCTATAGGGTTCCTGCTTGGGCAGGGGGTTGAACTTGATGGCCTTCATGGTCCCTTTCAACTGTAACAATAAATAAATAAGTAAATAAGTAAATAAGTAAATAAGTAAATAAGTAAATAAGTAATTAGGTAGGTAGGTAGGTAGGTAGGTAGGTAGGTAGGTAGGTAGGTAGATAGATAGATAGATAGATAGATAGATAGATAGATAGATAGATAGATAGATAGATAGATAGATAGATAGATAGTTCCAGAGTTAAAGTAAACTGCTCTAAACTCGACTGCAGGAAATATGACCTTAGTAACCGAGTAGCTGATGCATGTAGTATCATCACCTAACCCCCCAAACTTTACCCTTAGATAATCCACTGTTGACCTCTCCCAGTTCCTAAGAGGTCAGTAAGGAGCGTGCATATGTCCACCAAAGAGCCTTCCGTCCCCTTTCCTAATGTTTCTCTTATACTAATATCATGTATATAAATATTATTATATCTTTGTATATGACCAATATGTACTTGACAAAACAAATAAATAAAATAAATAGTCATTATTAAGTTGAATTAAGCCAACTGTGGCTTGTGGGAATCCCTTCGGACAAGGAGTGGCATCTGTTAAACACTTCCTCAAAGGACCAGCCTTTAAAAAAGCTCAATGCTCTTTGGGATACTTAAGAAATCATGTCAGTCTTCAAGACATTCTTGAAGTAGATCCTCTCCCCGGCCATTTCCCTGGTGGAAAGACCGTTCCTACATCTGGCTTTTAACAGTGGAATTTCTGCATGTTTATTTTGGGTAGGATGGTGGAGCGTTCCCACCAGAAAGGAAGATAAGTCTTGAATTTATGTTGACTGCTTCCTCAAAGGAAGCTTAAATAGGGAGGGGAAAATCTCCGATTTGAGATCTTGAGGGGTTCTTGATCCTTTCTGAGTTTGGGTTTTTTTTTCTTGCAGATGTGTTATTACCCAAATTAGGTAACCTCTTATCTAGTTTGGGTAAAGAATTGGACATCCCCTGGCACTGATCAGCTGCATTGTTTTTGGCTGAAATACCTGACCAGCCTGCATACAAAAATGGCTGGATTGTTCAACAAAATGCTGCAGACAGGAAATATCAGTGAATGGCTTACAACTGGCAGAACATATTTAATACAGAAAGATGCAGCGAAAGGAGCCATACCAGGAAACTACAGGCCAATAACATGTTTGCCGACCATGCTCAAACTGCTGACAGGTATCATAGCTGACAGAATTCAGGACTACCTAGAAGAAAATGACATCATGCCAGTGGAACAAAAGGGCAATAAAAGACGAAGCAGAGGTATGAAAGACCAGATCCTAATTGATAAAATGATTTCGGAGAACTGTAAGAACAGGAAAACAAACCTATACATGACCTTGATTGACTACAAGAAATTGCCACACAGCTGGATCATAAAATGCCTGGAAGTCATTGGAGTCAATGAAAACATCAGGAAATTCATAGAAAAGACGATGAAATATTGGAAGACTGAGCTTTTTGTTGGGAATGAAAGCTATGGACTGGTCAACATCAGAAGGGGCATCTTCCAGGGGGTCTCTTTGTCCCCATTGCTATTCATCATCGCTATAATCCCACTGTCACTCATCCTACAGAAAACAAACCTAGGCTACCAAACTGCTAGGAATTCACCAAACATTTCACACCTGCTGTATATGGATGACCTGAAGTTGTACGGAAAATCAGAAACTGAGATACAGTCACTAACCAACACTGCAAATCTTCAGCAATGACATCAGCATGGAGTTTGGCCTGGATAAATGTGCCACAGTGGCACTGAAAAAGGGGAAAATCACTGAAAATGAGGGCATTGAAATGCCAAATGGTCAAACCATCAAGTGCCACCAGCCAGAAGCCTACATATACTTGGGCATCTTGCAACTGGATAATATCAAGCATGGCCATGTGAAAACTGTGATCAGCAAAGAGTACATCCAAAGGACCAGAAAAATTTTGAAGAGCAAACTGAATGGTGGCAACACTATCAAGGCTATAAATACTTGGGCCATACCTCTCATTAGATACACAGCTGGCATAGTGAACTGGACTCAAGCAAAGCTGGACAACCTGGACAGGAAAACCAGAAAATTAATGGCAATCCATCATGCACTACACTCCCGTAGTGACATTGACAGGCTGTATTTACCAAGGAAAATAGGCGGCAGAGGACTTTTGCAAGTGAAGCAGACAGTGGAAGAAGAGAAGCATGCACTAGCTGACAATGTGAAGGGGAGCAAAGAGTCAGCATTGATGGAGGTCAACAATAGGAAGCTTCTCAAGGTGAAGCAAACTAAGGACCAGTACAGAAAATCTGTAACTCAATGCCGTACGGACAGTTGGCGGAACAAAGCATTGCATGGCCAGTTCTTGGAGAAGATTGAAGGCAAAGTGGATAAGGAAAAGACCTGGTCATGGCTTACAAGTGGAACACTCAAAAAGGAGACAGAAGGACTAATACTGGCGGCACAAGAACAGGCCATTAGAACAAATGCTGTCAAAGCCAGAATTGAAAAATCAACAGACGATCCAAAGTGCAGACTCTGTAAAGAAACAATGAAACAATCGATCACATACTCAGCTGCTGCAAAAAGATCGCACAGACTGACTACAAGCATAGACATGATGCTGTGGCACAGATGATCCACTGGAACTTGTGCCGGAACTACCATTTACCAGTGGCAAAGAACTGGTGGGATCATAAGCCCGAAAAAGTGGTCGAAAATGAGCAAGCAAAAGGCTGCTTTACTGGGATCGGCAAACATAATTCGCCACTACATCACGCAGTCCTAGGTGCTTGGGAAGCGCCTGACTGGTGATGAAATACGAAATGCAGCATAGTGATCTTGTTTGCTGTGTTGTACTGAGATAATAATAATAACAATAACAACAACAACAACAACAATAACAATAACAATAACAATAATACACATGCACGTTGGAGCTGAGCTAGGGCAACAGCTCGCATGCCAGCAGATATGGCTCCATGTGCCACCTGTGGTCCCGGTGCCATAGGTTCGCCATCACTGCCTTGGAAACTTCTATCTCTGGATAGGTGTAACCTGATATAACCTGACCTTCCACCCTTTCAGTGAATCTCGAAGCCCAACGCAACCGGAGGGCGGAGACCCTTGGGGAAGGCTGGAGTAGACTACCCGAGAGGTTCGTAGTGGCCTCCCCTTTCAAGCGCGCACTTGAACATCGCCAGGGCATAGACTACAAATACTACTACCGGTAGCAGCGCTGCCTCGAGGACCATTCCTTGCAGAGCATCTCGCGCAAGAAAAGAAGGAGGGAGGGGAGGGACGCACCGGCTCGAAGCGCACGGCGGAGGTCATCGGGGCGCCCGGCTTGTTGGGTGGAGAAGCCCGCGAGGCGTATCTCGGGCCCGGAGGCACCAATCCCCAGCCAGGAGGGCTCGCCGCCCCTCCGCCCAGCTACTTAAGCGACCCTCCCGACCTGCAGGGTAGAGGGGAAACCTCAGCGGACGAGCGTGCCAAACTTTGCGCACAGCGCCCGGGCGCCCCAGGCTGATGCAGAGCGCCCAGCAGCGCCTTTCCCCCAGCGCCGGCCCACCGCGGCTGCCTCTGCCCGAAGATGGGGGCGGCCGGGCCGCGGTGGACCCCCCTTCCAAGCCGTTCACTTCGTTTCTCATCCAGGACATTCTGCGCAAGGCCGACGCGCGGGCGGCTTCCAGCGCGGAGCCCAAGGCGGGCAAGACCTCGCGCCCTCATTGCCCCGACGGAGCTTCTCCCGGGGAGGCCGCCCCGAGCGATCCCCTCCCTCTCGGAGCCCCCCGAGCCCACGAGACGGATGCAACAGGTAAGGTGAATGAACTCTTGTGCTCCCTTGCCAAAGTGTCGGGTTCTCACGGCATCCTGAGCGCGAATCTTCCCGCCGCGGTGCCAAAAATAAAAAAAGAAGACGGGAAAAAATCGGCGCTTGGGAGCATCTTTTCCGAACAATTCTTTTGACCAAAACGTATCACCTGCTGCTGTTATGCCTTCTGGTTCTTTATTTTTTTAATATATTTTTGGTTATCATATTCCAACACAAGTGCCCTTCTACATTGTCTCAGAACTTTTCTGAGGTCCCGAAACTAAAACTGTAAACGGGGCACCTGGCATGAAAGTCAGAGAACCTGACTTAAATGTGTTAATTCATTATCCTATACTTTACTGAATAGCAATAATGTGTGATTAAAGTGATGGATCTAAAATACACCAAAAATGAGAATGTAACAATGCTAAACCGCCCCGAGTCTGCGAAAAAGGGGCGGCATAGAAATCCTAATAATAATAATAATAATAATAATAATAATAATAATAATAATAATAAACAACGATATGAATAACTGTATAAAATATTCTTTGAAAAGGGGGGGAAAGATATAAATAATAACTTGATAGCTAAGAGAGAAAGGGAGCTTTCTCTCCCATTTTTAACCAAGTGAATTTTTGTATGTTTTTGTACTTTTTCTTTTCTTTTCCTTTCCTTTCTTTACTTTCTTTGTTTGTTGTAGCCATGTTGTTTTCTTTGACCCATATGCACATTTGTAAATACAAGGCTTGTTTATTTTGCTTTTAACTAACAAAAATAGTTTTAAAAAAAATATATCAGAGAACCTGAATACCCAGAGCTTAATGCCTCACGCAAAAGTGGCTTCTATGTTGTATATAGAACATCAGATAAATAGAATAACAGAGTTGGAAGGGGTCTTGGAGACTTTCTGGTCCAACCTCGGCTTCAATAGGACACCTTATATCATGTCAAACAAATGGTTTATCCAACATCTTGCAAGAACTGGGCCTGGCTAGATGAATGAAAAGAAGAACCAGGGGAGACATGATAGCAGCCTTCCCATATCTCAGGGGTTGCCACAAAGAAGAGGGAGTCAACTATTCTCCAAAGCAGTGATTTTCAACCTTTTTTGAGCCGCGGCACATTTTTTACATTTACGAAACCCTGGGGCACATTGAGCGGGGCGGGGAGGGCTAAAAAAAGTTTGGACAAAAAAATTCTCTCTCTTTCTCCCTTTCGCTCTATTTCTCTCTCCCTCTTTCTCTCCCTTCCTTCCTCTTTCTTTCTCTCTCTCCATCCCTCTTTCTCTCTCTTCCTTCCTTCCTTCCTCTTTTTTGCTCTTTCTCTCTCCCTCCCTACCTCCCTCTATGTCTTTCTCTCTCTCCTTCCCTCCCTTTTTTTCTCTCTCTCTCTTGCTTTCTTTCTCTCTCTTTCTCTCTCTCTTGCTTTCTTTCTCTTGTTCTCTTTCTCTTGCTTTCTTTCTCTCTCTTGTTCTCTTTCTCTCTCTCGCTCTTTCTCTCTCTTGCTTTCTTTCTCTCTCTCTCTTGCTTTCTTTCTCTTTCTCTCTCTCTCTCTTGCTTTCTTTCTCTCTCTGAGCTTCGCGGCACACCTGACAATGTCTCATGGCACACTAGTGTGCCGCGGCACACTGGTTGAAAAACACTGCTCCAAAGCACCTGAGGGTAGAACAAGAAGCAATAGATGGAAACTAAACAAGGAGAGAAGTAACTTAGAACTAAGGAGAAATTTCCTGGCAGTTAGAACAATTGTTCAGTGGAACAGATTGCCTCCAGAAGTTGTGAATGCTCCAACACTGGAAGTTTTTAAGAAGATGTTGGATAACCATCTGTCTAGTGTAGTGTAGGGTTTCCTGCCTAGGCAGGGGGTTGTATTAGAAGACCTCCGAGGTCTCTTCCAATTCTGTTGTTATTATTATCTTCTTAAAAACCTGTAGTGTTGGCTCACCTTTGCCCAATTTTGGAAAGACTCAGAAATTTCCCCAGAGAATACAATAATTAAAAATATATACAAATGCACCAAGATGGATAGGCTAACAATTGACTTGCGAGGCCGGAAAGATTCAGAGTGTTTTGAAATTTGGGATAGATGGTATCGATGGATCTAGCATAGAAAAACAAAAATGAAAAGAAAGAGCTAAAATAGAAGCATAACATGTTACAATATTATTATTATTATTATTATTATTATTATTATTATTATTATTATTATTATTATTATTATTTATTAGATTTGTATGCCCCCTCTCCGTAGACTCGGGGCGGCTCACAACAGTGATAAAGAACAATATGTATTGACAAATCTAATAATTTAAAATCTAAAATAGCAATTGTACATTTAAAAAATCTAAAAACAAGGAACCCCAATATAAAAAACATACATACAGTCATACAGTCTACTAAATCTGCACTACTATTCTACTAGTTTTTCTCATCATTCCTTTCACCCATTTCCTCCCATGTTGACTGTATGACTGTAACTTGTTGCTTATATCCTAAGATTTTTATTAATATTGCTTCTTCATTGCTTATTTGACCCCTATGACAATCATTGTTGTACCACATGATTCTTGACAAATGTATATTTTATTTTATGTATGCTGAGAGCATATGCACCAAGACAAATTCCTTGTGTGTCCAATCACACTTGGCCAATAAAAATTCTATTCTATTCTATTCTATTCTATTCTATATCATGCACTAACACTACATAGGCAGGGGGAGATGTCTCAGTTCCACCACGCTTGACGACAGAGGTGGGTTTTGAGAAGTTTACGAAAGGCAAGGAGGGTGGGGGCAGTTCTAACCTCTGGAGGGAGCTGGTTCCAGAGGGTCGGGGCTGCCACAGAGAAGGCTCTTCCCCTGGGTCCCGCCAGACGACATTGTTTAGTCGACGGGACCCGGAGAAGGCCAACTCTGTGGGACCTGACCGGTCGCTGGGATTCGTGCGGCAGAAGGCGGTCTCACAGGTATCCTGGTCCGGTGCCATGAAGGGCTTTATAGGTCATAACCAACACTTTGAATTGTGACCAGAAACTGATCGGCAACCAGGGCAGATATATATAGAAACGTATAAGTATTTTAGTTATTGGAACAAAATAAGATTAACTATAGTGTGATTAAGTGTAGAAAATGTGATGAAGCTCAAAAGAAAAATATGCAACGATATAACAGTGCAGAATTACGTACTGTACTTATTGTGTTGCTGATTTTTTTTAATGGAAAATTAATAAATTCTATTTTTTTTAAAAAAACTTGTAGTTTTGGAGCAGCCACAACTTTTGGAGGCAAGTTGTTCTGCCACTTAATTTTGTCAGGAAATCTCTCCTTATTTCTAGGTTGGTCCTCTGCATGATTGTTTTCCTTCATGACTTCTAGTCCTGCCTCCAAGTGCTTTGGAGCAGTGTTTCCCAACCTTGACAACTTGGAGATATCTGGACTTCAACTCCCAGAATTCCCCAGCCAGCATTCGCTGGCTGGGGAATTCTGGGAGTTGAAGTCCAAATATCTTCAAATTGCCAAGGTTGGAAAACACTGCTTTGCAGAATAGCTTGACTCCCTCTTCTTTGTGGCAGCCCATCAAATACTGTAAAACTGCTATCGTGTCACCCCTACATAAGAAACAGAGAAAGTTAAGCTCAAACTCTTTTCAAGATTGCTGGGCAGGTTGAGATGACTTCCTATTTCTCAGCATGTTTTGTAGGCTTTGTATGACAATAAATAAGACCTGTTGTCTCTTCTGGATGTAATGGGATTTCATAAAGGGTCCCATGATGAAATATTACATGTTGAGGATTCATGCACAGATCTAAAGAATCTTTTCTGATCGAAAAAAATGTAGATTTTTCACATTCCTTTAATTGATACTATCTTGGCTGCTATTTGTATTTAATTTTCTTTTTGTAGTGAGTTTTAACAGTTTTAATTGGGCTTTTTAATCGGTTTTTTATTCTTAGAACGTCACAGTATTTTGACACAGATCCAAATCCCTGGGGGGGGGATTATTGACCCCCTCGGAGAGGGTCCGCAACTTGGGCGTCCTCCTCGATCCACAGCTCACATTAGAGAATCATCTTTCAGCTGTGGCGAGGGGGGCGTTTGCCCAGGTTCGCCTGGTGCACCAGTTGCGGCCCTGTCTGGACCGGGACTCACTGCTCACAGTCACTCATGCCCTCATCACCTCGAGGTTCGACTACTGTAATGCTCTCTACATGGGGCTACCTTTGAAAAGTGTTCGGAAACTCCAGATCGTGCAGAATGCAGCTGCGAGAGCAGTCATGGGCTTACCTAGGTATGCCCATGTTTCACCAACACTCCGCAGTCTGCATTGGTTGCCGATCAATTTCCGGTCACAATTCAAAGTGTTGGTTATGACCTTTAAAGCCCTTCATGGCACTGGACCAGAATATCTCCGAGACCGCCTGCTGCCGCACGAATCCCAGCGACCGATTAGGTCCCACAGAGTTGGCCTTCTCCGGGTCCCGTCAACTAAACAATGTCGTTCGGTGGGGCCCAGGGGAAGAGCCTTCTCTGTGGCGGGCCCGACCCTCTGGAACCAGATTCCCCCAGAGATTAGAACTGCCCCCACCCTCCTTGCCTTTCATAAACTCCTCAAAACCCACCTTTGCTGTCAGACATGGGGGAATTGAAACATCTCCCCCGGGTCTATACAGTTTATGTGTGGTATGTTTGTGTGTATGTTTGCTTTTAATAATGGGATTTTTTAAATATTTTTAAACTGTAATTTAGATTTGTTGTAAACTGTTTCACTTTGTTGTGAGCCGCCCCGAGTCTGCGGAGAGGGGCGGCATACAAATCTAAATAATAAATAAATAAATAAATAAATTTCCTTTACATTGTATCTACTTAACAATATATTTACATAGTTCTTATTTTTCATCATTCATTTCACATTGTTTCACAGTCCTTTCTCTTTTTTTTTCTAATCCAGTTTTAATTGTTTTATGATCCTTGTTTGATGATGTTTTGAGATAGGCAGCTATATAAATTAAATATGTTCATACAAAGGCGATGGGGTTCAAACGGCATTTATCGAAACTTATTTCCTGTTTGCCAAACTGTCCTCCATGTTAAAATTTTAAAAGATCCGGTAGTAAACTTTGCCGACAAATCCTTACCTTCTACTGTACTCTATCACAGTAGAGATTTTACCAAATGTAAGTATAAGTAATACATATTTTTTCCACATTTTTAATTTGAATGAAACTAGCACTAATATTGTACAGCGCTACCCGATGTGGTTGTATGAGGCAAAGCTGCTAAAGTAATGGAAAATGAGTCTATCAAAGAAAATTAATCATAATTTATTTATTTATTTATTTATTAGATTTGTATGCTGCCCCTCTCCGCAGACTCGGGGCGGCTAACAACAACAAGACAATATAAACAAATCTAATATTAAGTTAATTTAAAAACCCTAATTTAATAAACCAATCATATATACAGACATACCATGCATAAATTTTTTGTAAGCCTAGGGGGAGGAGAATATCTCAGTTCCCCCATGTCTGACAACAGAGGTGGGTTTTAAGGAGCTTGTGAAAGGCAAGGGGGGTGGGGGCAACTCTGATCTTTGGGGGGAGTTGGTTCCAGAGGGTCGGGGCCGCCACAGAGAAGCCTCTTCCCCTGGGTCCCGCCAAACGGCATTGTTTAGTCAACGGAACCCGGAGAAGGCCAACTCTGTGGGACCTAACTGGTCTCTGGGATTCGTGCGGCAGAAGGCGGTCCCGGAGATATACTGGTCCGATGCCATAAAGGGCTTTATATGTCATAACCAACACTTTGAATTGTGACCGGAAACCGATCGGCAACCAGTGCAGACTGCGGAGTGTTGGTGTAACATGGGCATATTTAGGGAAGCCCATGATTGCTCTCGCAGCTGCATTCTGCACGATCTGAAGTTTCCGAACACTCTTCAAAGGTAGCCCCATGTAGAGAGCGTTACAGTAGTTGAGCCTCGAGGTGATGAGGGCATGAGCCGCCCCGAGTCTTCGGAGAGGGGCGGCATACAAATCTAAATAATAAATAAATAAATAAATAAATGAGTGACTGTGAGCAGTGACTCCCGGTCCAAATAGGGAGTCCAACCATTAACTGCCCAGCCTTGTTTAGCTGTTGACAAGATTTGCAAAGATCCTGATCAACATTATAATCGTACGTGGTGATAAAAAAAAACCAGAAGATAGAAGCATAGGTCTGGAAGAGACATAACAGGTCTTCTAATCCAGTGTTTCCCAACCTTGGCAACTTGAAGATATTTGGACTTCAACTCCCAGAATTCCCCAGCCAGCATTCAATTTGTATTGGACAAAATCAATCAATCAATAAAAATAAATAAATAAACCCCTTTTGAATGGGCTGCCAAACATGCTAAATTAACCCAGCAGAATTATGGTATGGTGTGTAAGGTGCAACTCCAGTATTCCTATGTCTAATTCCATTGTTGTGTCTTGATTGATGTCACGTGAAACTGTCTGCCCTCTTCTGAAGTGCCGTTGTTGAAGTTGTAACCCATCTTTTCCCCCACCTGCTAGATCCAGACATCCCTCAACTCAACGGCGAGCATTCCCCCAAAACCTTCATGAGAACCTCCAAGCAACTGAAGCGTTCCAGGGCAGCCTTCTCCCACAGCCAAGTCATTGAGCTGGAACGGAAGTTTAGCCACCAGAAATACCTCTCTGCGCCGGAACGAGCCCTCCTCGCCAAGAACCTGAAGCTGACCGAAACCCAAGTGAAGATCTGGTTCCAGAACAGAAGATACAAGACCAAGAGGAAACAGCTGGCCTCGGAGCTTGGAGAACTGGAGAAGAACTCGCCTCTGCCAGTCTTCAGAGAGAACAATTTCTCCAGGGCTACCCTAGCACTTTCCGTATACCACACCTATCAGTACAACCCCTATTTATGTTATCTGAATGGTTGGAGGCCAATCTTTTGGTAAACAATGCTGTCTCTCGGGGATCTGTATGTTTGATCCATTCCCAACTTCAAAAATTTTAGCAAAGGGTTCTCTTCCTGGTTGCTGGGTGGGCGTGGCTAAGGTGGGTGTGGTCTCCTGCACCATGGCAGGGGAGGGCGTTTTTGCCCTCCCCAGGCTCTGGGGGGTTTCTTTTCCAGGAGGGCAAAAACAGCCTCACCAGGCTCCAGAGGCCCTCTGCAGTCCAATTCCACCCTTCCCGAACTTCCGGTAGGCCTATTTTTTACCTTCGCATATGCCCTGTACTTACTTGCATCCAAAACCGGTAGCATGGAGACTCCTGGGAGGAGGGGCATGGTAGAGTGGGAAGGGCAGGTTGGGGCCAGCCAGAAGTGGGATTTGGGGGTTCTCCGAACTGCCCAGAGTCTCAGCTAGAGGTTCTCCCAAACCCCTGCGAACCCCCAGCAGTTCCTCCCTAACCCTCTCTCCCCACTAATTTTGCTCTGAAATTGATTGCCCGGGTAGATTTTGCAGAGAGATTTGGTCAATCTGTTTCCTTCGCCATTTCCAGAATTGTTGCTGGGTGTCCTCACGATCCACGCGGAGGGACTGTCCAAAAGAATTCCATATTGTGGTTCCCTCTATTTTCTCAGTGCTAGGCAATCACATACACCCCTCAACGTAATATTGAGATTATGGCACCCTGACCAAGGCATTAAATTATGACACAGAATTATGGCGCCCTGCCATAATGCTGAGATTATGGCACCCTGACCAATGCATTAAATTATGACACAGAATTATGGCGCCCTGACATAATGTGGAGATTATAGCACCCTGAACAATGCATTAAATTATGACACAGAATTATGGCATCCTGAACAATGCATTAAAACATGAAAGTCCAAAACACCACTTTCCAGAATAAGCTAATAACTCCGGAGAGCAACAATAACAAAGACACCATGTTTCAGCCTTATTCAGTTAGGCAGAATCAGTTATAACACAGGCAGTTATATCAGTCTCTTTTAGGCCTGGAACCACCACCGCAAATGCAATTTGGCATATAAGGATCCACTTCCTTTTAAATAGAATCTTGTTCAATTCAATTTTCTTGAGCGCCATCTGAAAGGGCAGCATGCCATGCAGACCATGGGTTGGAAAATTCTGACTGGGTTCTCATCAGGAGTGGACGCCTCTTACCTTTTCCTACCTAACATAATAACGCTGCATGTGCGTTATTGTGTTATGCTCATAACATGTCACCTAGCGTGATTTTGCTTCCGCACATGGGCAAAGGGGTGATTTTTTTTTCCTTCTACGCATGATCAGAGAGCCAAAAAATCACCAAAAATTAGGAAAAATATATGACGGCGCGCATGGACTGGAAAAGATGGCATTGTAGCCATCATGCCAAAATTGTGCAATTGCAGGTCTGACAATTTCACAATTTTGGCATGATGGCTACAGTGCTGTCTTTTCCAGTCCATGCGTGCCGCCATCTTTTCTTCCTAATTTTTGGTGATTTTTTGGCTCTCTGGAGCGGCGCACTGGAGTGCACCAGTAGCAACCCAGCTCTGGTTCTCATGGGGTACAATGCATTTAGTTTGGTTTCGATGTGGGGTTCAGGTATAGGTGTTTTTCAGGCTGTAGGCTGCCTTCACATTGTGGCATCCATAACAGTCACCTGAATCTCAGATTGGGCATCCCTAACTTCATCTATTGGATGAATTGTTATGATGTACCATGGTAGGTAGTCTCCTGTAAAATGTGAATCTAGACAAGGATGGTGTATTTTTAAAAAAACCTATGCACTAAACAATTCCGGGTTCAGCTTAAGGTGGGAACCCAGTCCTTACACAACTGAAATTTCATAAATCCGCTGCTATAGTAGAAAATGAGTCTGCTTTGGAATGAGCGGCATATAAATGCAATAAATAAATTAAGGTGGGGTTTCTTGATTAGAAACATAGAAACATAGAAGAGTGACGGCAGAAAAAGACCTCATGGTCCATCTAGTCTGCCCTTATACTATTTCCTGTATTTTATCTTACAATGGATATTTGTTTATCCCATGCATGTTTAAATTCTGTTACTGTGGGTTTACCAACCATGTCTGCTGGAAGTTTGTTCCAAGGATCTACTACTCTTTCAGTAAAATAATATTTTCTCATGTTGCCTTTGATCTTTCCCCCAACTAACTTCAGATTAGTTGCAAGAAAAGTTTCCATTTTTGTGCCTTGCTGCTTTACAATCTAGATTAGCTTTTGGTAGCTTCTAGTGCGATCTGCACTGGCTTCCAATCGGTCTCCAGACGCAATTTAAGGTGTTGGTTATCACCTACATGGCATCGGGCCAGACTATTTACGGGACCGTCTTCCGCCACAGGCTTCCCAGTGACCGATTAGAGTCCACAAGGTTGGTCTTCTCTAGGTCCCTTCAGTCAAACCATGCCGATTGGTGGGAATGCATGGGAGGGCCTTCTCTGTGGTAGCTCCGGCTCTCTGGAACAAACTACCCCCAGAGAAACGTACCGCCCCCACCCTCCTAGCCTTCTGGACGGCCATAAAAACCTGGCTCTGCCAGCAGGCCTGGGGCCATTGAGCAAGACCATCTAGCTCCACCCAAGAAATAATGAATGTTCTGCTTAATGACTGTTTTATCTTTGGGTTTTTAAACTGTTTTGCATTGCTTTTATTTGCTGTACGCTGCCCAGAGTCTGTAAGGAGTTGGGCAGATTGTAAATTTGATACATTAAATTAAATTAAACAGCTTCTCATAACATAGATAATTCCAATGGGGAGATTCCATGGGCTGAAATGACCCTGGAGAATATCTAGGGGATTATGTGAAATAGCCACTCTAATACCTGTCAAAGGTAGAATTCTTCCTTGTGGTTTTTTTTAGCAAAGCCACAATGAACTCTTCACTTTGTTGAGTAGCTGTTCTGCCGGGCTCTCTGGTAAGAGCCTCCCGAAAATTCAAGGGTACAAATTTCAGACACACACATGTTTGAAAATTCAAAACAATGTTCTTTATCCCAAAAGTCAAAATAAACTAAGCACTCTTTTTGTATTGCAAAGAGCACTCGTCCCAAAACAACCGGGTAGTCTGTACAATTAACCTTAAGCAGTCATTAAGTACTTAGTTAGCAGCTGTGAAGAAACTTCACACCCCTTCTTCCAACAAAGTGAGACACACACACACACACACGTTGCTCTGCTTTGTTTTCAAAGGCGTGAAAAATCAACAAGCAAAGTCGAGAAACCAGCAACCCAGGATTCTTGACGAACTGCGATCAGGTACTCTTTCACAATGGCCAAACCCACACGCTGCTATTTATAGCAGCAGCCCTAATTACTGGAGCCCCACCCAAGCATAGGTGGCCTCATTTTCTCTTGTAATAATCCTTTAGTTGTTGTCTCCTATGCATCACTCTACGCATGCGTGGATGTGTCATTAATTCTTGTTCAGAATCCAAGGATGATACAGATGATTGATCTCCTCCTGGGCTGTCTGCCAAACTCCCCTCTTCCCTGTCACTCATGCTGCCTTGGTCAGAGGAGGCTTCATCGGCAGATTCCACCGGGAGCAATACAGGCCTGCGGCATGTGGATGTCTCCCCCACATCCACCTGCACATTCCTTGGGGCAGGAGCTGGGCCAGAGCTAACCACAACAGTAGCACTTCTGGTTTCTGAGCTATCTTGCTTCATTTACTAGGTGGGTACATAATTCAGGGCGAACCTTTCTTGTACAATCCCAATATGGTGTCCTTCAAGCATGAGGATTCATCAAACTGCTTCCATGCGAGTAGAACATCACCTTGCTTCATTTTTGAATGAAGTGCCACCTGGGGTCGCTTACCTGTCGTGTTGAAGGGATCCTGGGTGATGATGCATTTAGCACAGTGTGTACATTCCCTTCTCTCAAGTACACAATTGTTTCCTCCAATAAAGGTCTCTTGGGTGTTACTCTAAATCAGAGGTCTTCAAACTTGGCAACTTTAAGATTTGTGGGATTTAACTCATAGAATTCTCCAGCCAGAATAGCTTTTCAACTCCAATTCTGAGAGTTGAAGTCCACAAAAGTTGCCAAGTTTGGGGACCCCTGCTCTAAATAAACATCTTTTGAAGGTCAAAAAGTAGAGTATGCATCTCATTTTAATTCCAAGCAGGAAGAAATGGGATTCAGCTTTTAGAAGGTGATGGGGCGCTTTCCCCCACTAGTTACTGGATTAAGGGGCGCAATCTTCTTTGAGCCCAACAACTTCATTTTCCAGATTGAATAGCACTGCTATGTTAATTATTGTGAGGAAGGGTAATTAAAGAAAGTTTGTAAATTCACTTTGTGCATTATTAATTCACTTCTGGGAGCTTGCATTCAGTTGCAAACTGCTTCAAGGATTGGTAGAAAGAGATTCCAAAGCTACCTAGGATGATTGAATTAGGTAGGGGCACACTGAGAGCATCAAGTATAATTCCTTGCTCAGATTCAAATATCCATGATTGAGCTGCCAGGAACATAACATAGAAACATAGAAGACTGACGGCAGAAAAAGACCTCATGATCCATCTAGTCTGCCCTTATACTATTTTCTGCATTTTATCTTAGGATGGATATACGTTTATCCCAGGCATGTTTAGATTATTATTATTATTATTATTATTATTATTATTATTATTATTATTATTATTATTTATTAGATTTGTATGCCGCCCCTTTCCGTAGACTCGCGGCGGCTCACAACACAATAAAAACAGTTTATAACAAATCTAATAATTTACAATATAAAATATTTTAAAAAACCATTATTAAATGGTCTGCAGAGAGGGGCGCCATACAAATCTAAATAATAAATAAATAAACAGACATACACACAAGCATACCATACATAAATTGTATAGGCCTGGGGGAGATATCTCAGTTCCCCCATGCCTGACGACAAAGGTGGGTTTTAAGGAGTTTGCGAAAGGCGAGGAGGGTAGGGGCAGTTCTAATCTCTGGGGGGAGCTGGTTCCAGAGAGTCGGGGCCGCCACAGAGAAGGCTCTTCCCCCTGGGCCCGCCAACCGACATTGTTTAGTTGACGGGACCCGGAGAAGGCCCACTTAGATTCAGTTACTGTGGATTTACCAATCACGTCTGCTGGAAGTTTGTTCCAGGGATCTGCTACTCTCTCAGTAAAATAATATTTTCTCATGTTGCTTTTGATCTTTCCCCCAACTAACTTCAGATTGTGTCCCCTTGTTCTTGTGTTCACTTTCCTATTAAAAACACTTCCCTCCTGGACCTTATTTAACCCTTTAACATATTTAAATGTTTCAATCATGTCCCCCCTTTTCCTTCTGTCCTCCAGACTATACAGATTCAGTTCATTAAGTCTTTCCTGATACGTTTTATGCTTAAGACCTTCCACCATTCTTGTAACCTTAATTATTGTATCTACTGCCTAATTACTGTTATTAGAAAGGGGTTTTTTTCCCTTAATACTTAACTGGAATTCTCCTTCTTAAAAATTGAAACGCCCTCCTTCCACGCTTTGTCTTAAGATTCTGCCAAATGCAATCACTTTGTCTCATTCATGGATTTTATAGAAGATCCAGATGTTAATATATTCCATTTGAAATTCTCATCCAGATTCTTTGTTTTCTTTCCATCCAGTCAGGAAAATTCAATGGTTTTTCTTTAGACTCTTTGATGTGAAATAATCTTTATGAGGAATGGGGCGGAGAGGAGTGGAGAAATGCAATGCGATGTGTTTTTAAACCACTGTACAAACTCAAATTCAGCTCTCCATTTTTTCAAAATCAATTTTCTGAGTTTTTCTGTGCCATTTGTCAAGCTTAAAAGCAAATCTATTAGAATGCCTGCGCCAAAGTACACATGCTGTACTGCCCTAAGTACTTTGTCGAAATTATATTAGGCACAATAGTCACAAAAAACCGATGACCACAAAACCAAATTGCAAAGAAAAAAATGTGCATGAATGAAGCTCAAATCAAATCATTTCAAATCTCCGTCACAGTCATAAACTAATGTAGCATGAGTGGAGAAACAGATACCAAAAAAAGGCACACGAATCTAAATGTAAACAGGAAAAAATATGGAACTTAGAATAATACGGTTGGAAGGAACCTAGTGATATCAAACTGGCCATGCTTGATGTCATGTCAAACACAACCCTGATGTGGCCCTCAATGAAATCGATTTGGGATTGGACTAGACCAGGGGTAGGGAAAGTTGGCTCTTCTGTGACATGTGGACTTCGACTCCCAGAATTCCTGAGCTAGCACCCGAGCCTCTGAAACTGTAACAGGAAAAGGTGGGGAGAAGCCTCCATGGGGCCTCTCTAGGAATCTCCTGGGAGGAAACAGGGCTGGAAGAGGTGGGGTATAGCCTCCATGGGGCCTCTCTAGGGATCTCCTGGGAGGAAACAGGGCTGGGAAAGACGGAGAGAAGACTACAAGGGGCCTCTCTAGGAATCTCCTGGGAGGAAACAGGGCTGGAAGAGGTGGGGTATAGCCTCCATGGGGCCTCTCTAGGGATCTCCTGGGAGGAAACAGGGCTGGGAAAGACAGAGAGAAGACTACAAGGGGCCTCTCTAGGAATCTCCTGGGAGGAAACAGGGCTGGAAGAGGTGGGGTATAGCCTCCATGGGGCCTCTCTAGGGATCTCCTGGGAGGAAACAGGGCTGGGAAAGACGGAGAGAAGACTACAAGGGGCCTCTCTAGGAATCTCCTGGGAGGAAACAGGGCTGGAAGAGGTGGGGTATAGCCTCCATGGGGCCTCTCTAGGGATCTCCTGGGAGGAAACAGAGCTGGGAAAGACGGAGAGAAGCCTCCGTGGGGCCTCTCTAGGGATCTCCTGGAAGGAAATGGGGCTGGATAAAGTGGGGAGAAGCCTCCGTGGGGCCTCTCTAGGAATCTCCAGGGAGGAAACAAGGCCTCCACCCTCCCTGTGGTGTCCCCAATCGCACACATTATTTGCTTTTACATTGATTCCTATGGGGAAAATTGCTTCATTTTACAAACTTTTCTACTGTACTTAAGAACCTGGTCACGGAACGAATTAATTTCGTAAGTAGAGGTACGGCTGTACCTGTATAGTGCTATCTATCATATCCCCCCGCCCTCCTTTTTCCTAGACTATCCAGGCCCAGTTCCTGCAATCTCTCTTCCTATGTCCAGTCCTTCATTCTGGTTGCTTTCACAAGGGTTTCAATGTCCTTTTTACAGTGAGGTGACCAAAATTATTTCATCTGTATCCATCTTTCTTCTCTCCACTATTTCACCTGCACTGCCTACTTTCCTACTCCTTTTCTCTCCTTCTACCACCTTACTGCCAAGAGTTTTGAAGCCCACCGCTGCTCCTCATCACGTCAATCTACCCAAATTTGGTGCAGGTAGTCCAGCATCTCTACATGGGGCTCCCTTTGAAGAGGGTTCGGAAACTTCAGATCGTGCAGAATGCAGCTGCAAGAGCAGTCATGGGCTTTCCCAGATATGCCCATGTCACACCAACACTCCGCAGTCTGCATTGGTTGCCGATCAGTTTACGGTCATAATTCAAAGTGTTGGTTATGACCTATAAAGCCCTTCATGGCACCGGACCAGAATATCTCCAGGACCACCTTCTGCTGCACGAATCCCAGCGACCAGTTAGGTCCCACAGAGTTGGCCTTCTCTGGGTCCTGTCAATGAAACATTGTCGTCTGGCAGGACCCAGGGGAAGAGCCTTCTCTGTGGCGGCCCCGGCCCTCTGGAATCAACTCCCTCTGGAGATTAGGACCGCCTCCACCCTCCTCGCCTTTCGCAAACTCCTTAAAACCCACCTCTGCCCTCAGGCATGGGGAAATTGATTCCCCCGGGCTGTTCCTGTTTCATGTATGGTTTTTGTCTGGGATGTAGGACTGTTTTTATATTAAGGTTTTCAAATTGATTTTTAACTATTGGATTTGTACTGTGTTTTTTGTTGTGAGCTAAATAAATAAATAAATAAATAAATAAATAAATAAATAAATAAATAAATAAATAAATAAATAAATAAATAAATAAATAAATAAATAAATAAATAAATAAATAAATAAATAAATAAATAAATAAATAAATAAATAAATAAATAAATAAATAAATAAATAAATGGATGGATGGACGGACGAATGGATGAATAAATAAATAAATACATACATACATACATACATACATACATACATACATACATACATAAATCTGAGAAGACAAATTATTATTATCCTTTCGGATCAGACGATCAGGCCACTTCATTTGGCTATTCTGCAAACATTTTCTTCAAGTGTTGCCAATTAACTCAAGTGCATTACGAGTTCTTTTACTGGATTACTAATTTGCCTTTTGTTTTCAGCAAACAATCTAAATTAATGTGCATACTTTAAAATTAAAAAGAAACAACACACCAGCAGGTCAAGATGTACCTCCTCGAGCTCTTGAAGGATGGGTAAGAGTAGTTAATGATTGCATGAAGGCTATTGTTCCCTTCTGGATGAAAATGCAACTGTTAATATTTCTTCAAATTTTCTTTCTTATTACACTGACCAAGCAAGGGAGGTTCAGTTCTTGTTCTCAATAATTAATCCCTCCCCGGCTGGTTGTAAGAGTGTAAATGTTGCTTAAATTCAGGCTTTAGTTTCTTCTGAGAGTCTTAGAATCGCAGCGGAAGAAAGGGAAGACGTTGACTCTACGAAGTAACTTCTCTGTTCACTGCAGGGATTGATATTGTGTCTGCCTTGCTAATTAAGGAGAGATGCCATTATGCAACTGTTTATTTATTTATTTATTGGATTTGTATGCCGCCCCTCTCCGGAGACTCGGGGCGGCTAACAGCAACAATAAAGCAGTGTACAATAGTAGTCTGATGCTAAAAACCCATTAATAAAAAAACCCAAACATACATACATACCATGCATAGAATTGTAAAGGCCTAGGGGGAAGAAGGTCTCAATTCCCCCATGCCTGACAGCAGAGGTGGGTTTTAAGCAGCTTATGAAAGGCAAGGAGGGTGGGGGCAATTCTAATCTTTGGGGGGAGTTGGTTCCAGAGGGCCGGGGCCACCACAGAGAAGGCTCTTCCCCTGGGTCCCGCCAAGCGGCATTGTTTAGTTGACGGAACCCGGAGAAGATCCACTCTGTGGGACCTAACTGGTCGCTGGGATTCGTGCAGCAGAAGGCGGTCCCTGAGATAATCTGGTCCGGTGCCATGAAGGGCTTTATAGGTCATAACCAACACTTCGAATTGTGATCGGAAACTGATCGGCAACCAATGCAGACTGCGGAGTGTTGGTGTAACATGGGCATATTTGGGGAAGCCCATGATTGCTCTCGCAGCTGCATTCTGCACGATCTGAAGTTTCTGTTCTCATTGTTGATAAGATTTCTTTAACATCCAATTGTTTTTATTTTGAATAAAGTAAACAGCTGCACACATATTGTGTGCCTGCATTCAAAAAAATTTATTTATTTATTTATTTATTTTGTCTAATACATAATGCACATTGAAGAGAATAGATATGTAGTAATATAAATAAAGGATAGAAGAAAAGATATAAAAATGTGCTGAAAGTCTACCGGAGTTGTAGCTGCTCCAGAGTTTCTCAATAGACTAGACAACCATTTGACCAGGATGATATAAGTTTGAGCAGGTGGTTGAACTAAATGACCTCCAAGTTCCCTTTCCAGTGCTATGCTTCTATGTTCTTCATTTATTTTGTTTGTTTGTTTTATCAAGTACGCATTGGTGGTATACAAAGATATAACAATGTTTATATACATGATACTAGTCAGAGAGAAACATTAGGACAGGGGACGGAAGGCACGCTGGTGGACTTATGCACGCCCCTTACTGACCTCTTAAGAATTGGGAGAGGTCAACAGTAGATAGTCCAAGGGTAAAGTTTTGGGGGGTTAGGCGATGATACTGCAGAGTCTGGTAGTGCGTTCCATGCATCAACTAATCGGTTAGTAAAGTCGTATTTCCTGCAGTCGAGTTCAGAGCGGTTTACTTTAAGTTTGTATCTGTTGCGTGCTCGTGTGTTGTTGTGATTGAAGCTGAAGTAATCATTGACAGGAAGCACATTGCAGCTGATGATTTTGTGGGCTATGCTTAGGTCGTGTTTAAGGCGACATAATTCTAAGTTACAAACCTAGGATTGTAAGTCTAGTTGCTTAGTGTATTCAGTTGTGAACGGAGGAGTTGAGGGCTCTTCTAGTAAAGTATCTCTGGACATTTTCTGGAGTGTTTGTGTCCGAAATGCGGTGTGGGTTCCAGACAGATGAGCTGTATTCAGGAGTATTCAAAGTTAAGCATGAATGAACTGTTCATTCATTTATTTATTTATTGGATTTGTATGCCGCCCCTCTCCGTGAACTCGGGCGGCTAACAACAGTGGTAAAAACAGCATGTGACAATCCAATACTAAAAACAGCTAAAAACCCTTGTTAAAAAACCAATCATACATACAAACATACCATGCATTAATTGTAGAAGCCTAGGGGGAAAGAATATCTCAGTTCCCCCATGCCTGACGGCAGAGGTGGGTTTTAAGGAGCTTACGAAACGCAAGGAGGGTGGGGGCTATTCTAATCTCCAGAGGGCTGGGGGCTGCCACAGAGAAGGCTCTTCCCCTGGGTCCCGCCAAACGGCATTGTTTAGTTGACGGGTCCCGGAGAAGGCCCACTCTGTGGGACCTAACTGGTCACTGGGATTTGTGCGGCAGAAGGCGGTCCCGGAGATAATCTGGTCCGGTGCCATGAAGGGCTTTATAGGTCATGACCAACACTTTGAATTGTGACTAGAAACTGATCGGCAACCAATGCATGCTTTAGTTTGCATTCTGTAACGATTGTGCTGGTTTCTATTCACATAGAGATTTGCGTAGTTTGACCATGGACGCCTCAATAACTATAAATGGAACACAAAGTCCCGTTGCAACTAAAATCCATGCAATGATGGGAGCAGCCATCTAACCTAAGAACCAGAATCTTCAATGAAATCCAGTGGAGCCCTGAGAATGAGATTCCAACTGGGATCAATAAAATAGAGACTTAAAGAACACGGACCAAAACGACCTTCTAAAGCCTCCGTTCACCAAATTTGCTTAACAAGATTTGCTTCACAAAGTGCATTCATTTTATTGTTTGATCGATTTTGCTGTCAGCCACATAGGATTAGTGTATAAAATAGCCGTATAAATCTTATAACTGTAATAAATAAATCCATCCGCCCATTTTCTGGGTTAACACAACACACTGGACTGACAGCTAGTCAAACAGGGTAAGTGTGCACAAGCTAAGACAGATGCAAACACACATCACAGATACACAAATTAATCAAGATTAGCAGTATCCAAACTTCGTTGTGCGTTTGCAGCTACAATCTTCAACCGATCTAGCATGCTGCACTGTGTGACATAACAGAATCTGACTAGCTTAGCAATGGGTAAACCTTTTGGAAGCATTTTTCTAGGATTTTAAAAGGAAGCATTTTTACCTTGACTTGGAAATATGAAAGACTATTTCTTTCTTCCAAAGTGTGCGAGGCTTTTTGCTTGAAAGAGAACCTTGAGTTGGGCCAGTGTTTCTCGATTATTTTCTGTTCTGCCCCCCCCCCCAAAAAAAGAAGTAAGATGCCTTAAACAAGATCTAAGTATTGCCCACAAGATCATATGCTGCAACGTCCTGCCTGTCGGCGACTACTTCAGCTTCAACCACAACAACACAAGAGCACACAACAGATTTAAACTTAATATTAACCGCTCCAAACTTGACTGTAAAAAATATGACTTCAGTAACCGAGTTGTCGAAGCGTGGAACTCATTACCGGACTCCGTAGTGTCATCCCCAAACCCCCAACACTTTACCCTTAGATTATCCATGGTTGACCTATCCAGATTCCTAAGAGGTCAGTAAGGGGCGAGTACAAGTGCACTAGAGTGCCTTCCGTCCCCTGTCCTATTGCTCTCCTATATCTCCTATACCTTTCTTCTATTCCTATATCTCTTCTTCTATTCTTTCATTGATATGTTCTATTACTATATCTTCTTTTCTATTATTTCTTAGATATGTATTTTACTATGAGCATCTCCTCTATAACCTTCATCATGTACTTTACAATGTGTATATAGATATATACCCACTAAAATCCTCATTGTGTATTGGACAAAATAAATAAATAAATAAAAAATAAGTAAACATTTCGCGTGCCCCCCAACTCTCCACCAGGACAATATTCAGTACGTTTTTGCTAAAAAAAACTCAAGTGGCTTATCAGCGTGATTGGGGTGTAACATGTTTAAGTGATGCCTTAATTTATTTGGCTTCATGCTGTCCGCTGCCAACATTTTTTACACACAGTTAAACATACCGTTCTTTCCTCGTCTCCCACCGTAGTCACAGTGAAGCCAAACGCTACATACGCTTCGTCATATTCCCTGGTTTTAGCTTTCGGGAGACTTACATTTGTCTCATGATCTCCGTCTCTCTCCTCCTTTCTTTTCATCCCTGTTAAATATTTTTCCATGGTGTCTCTTAATGGTTTGTTATCTGCACTTCATATCTCCTGCTCTGTGCTGTGTGCCATTTATTTGGTGCAAAAAACCACTACTCCCTGCAGCAAACCCCCCCCCCCATTGTATTGTATTGTATTTATTGGATTTGTATGCCGCCCCTCTCCGGAGATTCGGGGTGGCTAACAACAATAATAAAACAGTATACACAATAATCCAATAATAAAAACAATTAAAAACCCATTAAAGTAAAAACCAAACATACATTCAGACATACCATGCATAAAATTGTAAAGGCCTAGGGGGAAAGAATATCTCAGTTCCCCCATGCCTGGTGGCAGAGGTGGGTTTTAAGGAGTTTCCGAAAGGCAAGGAGGGTGGGGGCAATTCTAATCTCTGGGGGAAGTTGGTTCCAGAGGGACGGGGCCGCCACAGAGAAGGCTCTTCCCCTGGGTCCCACCAAGTGGCATTGTTTAGTTGACGGGACCCGGAGAAGACCCACTCTGTGGGACCTACCGTAACTGGTCGCTGGGATTCGTGCAGCAGAAGGCGGTCCCTGAGATAATCTGGGGTCACGCGCCCCACTGGCATTGCTCCGCGGGGCCCCCCCCAGGGGGGGCCACCCCACTATTTGAGAAACACCAAGTTAGGCAAACTTTTCATTTCACCCAACACAGCGATTTTTACAATGAGCATTCCCAGTTATGTGAAACTATCTTGGAGTTTCAGAATGGAAGGACAACTTTGGAAACCCTTTAAAAAACAATTTAGATCAGTAAAAGTCTTACATATTTGGAACAAGACATGGGTTTGGCATAAGTCCCAGGACTCTTAGAGAGGAATCTTTGTGTGAACTGAGTTTATGAACTACCGTAACAATTGCCTATTTTCTAACAATCCAGAATGTTGCACATCTAATCTTCAGATAATGCTTTACCCCCACCTACCCCTTTGTTTTATCTTGCTACTCAGAGGCAGGAGATCTTGGAATACCCAGCCTCAGCCCTTCACTAACCAGAGGAGCAGAAGGTCACCACAAAATGCTGAGAACAATGTTTCAAAGCCAAGTTTGCTCCTTATCCACTTTCTAAAATGCGATCTTGCAAAAGAGAAGCAAAGATTACTTTCCAGGCTATCTTTTATTGAACAAGAAGTTCTTTTAAACCCAAAGAGAAATGATTTGGGCAATTTGAGCATATCAAGCTACAAGAATGGTGGAAGGTCTTAAGCATAAAACGTATCGGGAAAGAGGAGAAGGAGAAGATGAAGGTGAAGGAGGAGGAGGAGGAGGAGGAGGAGGAGGAGGAGGAGGAGAAGAAGAAGAAGAAGAAGAAGAAGAAGAAGAAGAAGAAGAAGAAGAAGAAAAAGAAGAAGAAGAAGAAGAAGAATTCTCCTCTTTTACAGCTTCAGATGTTGAACAAAGATTCTGATTCTTCCTCTTCAGGCAGTCTCAACCATTGTTAATTAGTTTTGTTGTAGTATATCTTTGATGTTGTCTCTCCATCTCCTTCTGGATAAGGCCTCTCAAACCCCAGCTTCACCATCTCTCAAACTGCAATCTAACATCTACATCATGAGAGATGGTAACAGGACAAAGTAAGGGGTGTGACTGACTGACTGACTGACTGACTGACTGACTGACAGACTGACTGACTGACTGACTGACTGACTGACTGACTGACTGATTGATTGATGCCACCCTTCTCCTTAGACTTAGGGCGGCTTACAACATAGCACTTTTTTTTAACAGAGGCAGCCTATTGCCCTCACAATCCGGGTCCTCATTTTACCCACCTCGGAGTCAACCTTGAGCCGGTGATGAGATTTGAACCGCTGACCTGCCTATCTAGCAGTCAGCTTTAGTGGACTGCAGTATTGCACTCTACCCACTGAGCTACCTCGGCTCTCCTTGCTAGGACTGGGCAAAGCCTGGTGTAATGTTGTGCCACTGGGCCACTACGGCAGCCACGCAGGCTCTCCTGGGGCACCTTGGACAGACTGGCTAAAGAGGCTCTGGTGAAGTCGCGACAGGCCCAACAAGTCAGCAACAGATAATATATTGCCGCAGAAAGCATAAACCTGGCAACTTCAAATATCAACCAACAAATGCTCTACCCTCCACATCGGCAAAAAGAATCCAAGCCACACATATGAACTGAGTAAACAATCTCTCACTGCTAACCCACAGTCTGTAAAAGACCTTGGAATACTAATATCGAATGACCTAAGTGCCAAAGCCCACTGCAACAATATCGCCAAAAAAGCCTCTAGAGTCGTTAACCTGATCCTACGCAGCTTCTGCTCAGGCAATCTCACACTACTCACAAGAGCCTACAAAACTTTTGCCAGACCCATCCTAGACTACTGCTCATCTGTCTGGAACCCATACCACGTCTCAGACATCAACACCCTTGAAAATGTCCAAAGATATTTCACCAGAAGAGCCCTTCACTCCTCCACTCAAAACAGAATACCCTACGAAAACAGACTAACAATCCTGGGCCTAGAAAGCCTAGAACTACGGCGCCTAAAACACGATTTGAGTATTGCCCACAAGATCATATGCTGCAATGTCCTACCGGTCAATGACTATTTCAGCTTCAACCGCAATAACACAAGAGCATGCAACAGATTCAAACTTAATATGAACCGCGCCAAACTTGACTGTAAAAAATATGATTTCAACAACCGAGTCATCGAAGCGTGGAACTCATTACCGGACTCAATTGTGTCAACCCCTAACCCCCAATGTTTCTCCCTTAGACTCTCCACGATTGACCTCTCCAGGTTCCTAAGAGGCCAGTAAGGGGCATACATAAGTGCACTGGTGTGCCTTTCGTCCCCTGTCCAATTGTCTTTCCTGTCTTTCAACTATCATATATATTCTCTTCCTTTCATATATCCTCTACTCTAAGTTCACTTTCACCCTCTTTTATATTATCACATGTCTATCTTTCTTCCTATGTATTTGTGTATTGGACAAATGAATAAATAAAAATAAATAAAATAAATAAATGGACCGATGAAACAACGAGGAGCAAGGAAGTCATATTTTAAACATCAAGGAGGAAGCCAAGCTGAATGAGATTGTGAAGAGAGGAAATGTGAAGAAAAATAAAAGGAGTGTGATGTTTTAATAAGCAAATAACCCCAAGATGTCCATTACTTACATTAAACTCATGGCAGGGAGTTATGCAAATATTCACTTCCTCTTGATGAATGAGAATGAAGAAAAGCATCTAACCACAAAGGCACAGAAGCAGTTTTCTGGCGTTTTACAATCGTATTGGTGCACCATTAGAAAAAATTTGAGGCATCATTGAACATCTGTCAAAGGGCCCCATGCTCCATTGCTAACAATTCCATCAAGAGGCTGACACAACGTTGACAGTTGCTCCTGCCAAATTATGTCAAGCTGTTTTTTGGCTGGCCCTGGACAAACATTTGCATGCATTCAACCACAAACCTGGCAAGGAAACTAAACCACTATGCCCAGGGAAAGCTTGTGCTTTTACCCAAAGAACACTTAGAGCAGAAGAAACTATGGGGTGGGGTGAGCAACTGATGTCAGTGGGGTAATTTATAGCTCCTTGGCTTCAAGGCCAGGTCCAGGGGCTGCCCAGCAACCTTACCATAAGATGGACCCTACCAACTTAAGCACTCCACCATAACCAACCATCCATCCTGTAATTCCAAAGTCATTTTGGTCATTTTTTAAAAAAAAATATTTTGTGCAATACACAATGAGAGTTTTAGTGGGTATATATATATACACCAGCTGAAGGGGTTGGATACTGTAGCCTAGAGGATAATTCTCTGCCTTACAAGGCAAAGGTTGCAGGTTCAAATCCCAGTGGGTATGGCTAGCTGATGAGGCCAAAATAAGGCTGAAATAGATCTATCCTAGTCTCCCTTAATTTTCAAATTCAGCAAAAAAACATGTGATATATATATATATATATATATATATATATATATATATATATATTTTCAAATTAATTTTCAAATTTTTTTCAAATTCAAATTTCAAATTTTTCAAATTCAGCTTAAACATGTGATATATATATATATATATATATATTTGTTTTCGTAAATTTTCATGGGTATATGTATGTAGATTGTTCTGAGTTCGGGTTTTGCCCTGTGTAATATTTTGCATGTTTATGCGACGTTTCGGTGAAATCACATCCACCATCATCAGGCTGAAGTTTCCAAGCTTCGTGCTGTTGTAAAATGGAATGTCTGCAACATTCCATTTTACAACAGCACGAAGCTTGGAAACTTCAGCCTGATGATGGTGGATGTGATTTCACCGAAACGTCGCATAAACATGCAAAATATTACACAGGGCAAAACCCGAACTCAGAACAATCTACATATATATATAAAATACGTGATGAAGGTTACAGAGGAGATACTCATAGAAAAGAAGATATAGGAATAAAACATATCAATGAAAGAATAGAAGAAGAGATATAGGAATAGAAGAAAGGAATAGGAGATATAGGAGAGCAATAGGACAGGGGACGAAAGGCACTCTAGTGCACTTGTACTAGCCCCTTACTGACCTCTTAGGAATCTGGATAGGTCAACCGTAGGTAATCTAAGGGTAAAGTGTTGGGGGTTTGGGGATGACACTATGGAGTCTGGTAATGAGTTCCACGCTTCGACAACTCGGTTACTGAAGTCATATTTTTTACAGTCAAGTTTGGAGCGGTTAATATTAAGTTTAAATCTGTTGTGTGCTCTTGCGTTGTTGGGGTTGAAGCTGAAGTAGTGGCTGACAGGCAGGACGTTGTAGCATATGATCTTGTGGGCAATACTTAGATCATGTTTAAGGCATCTTAGTTCTAGGCTTTCTAGGCCCAGGATTGAAAGTCTAGTCTCGTAGGGTATTCTGTTTCGAGTGGAGGAGTAAAGGACTCTTCTGGTGAAGTATCTTTGGACATTTTCAAGGGTGTTGATGTCTGAGATGCGATATGGGTTCCAAACAGATGAGCTGTATTCGAGGATGGATCTGGCAAAAGTTTTGTAAGCTCTGGTAAGCAGTGTGAGATTGCCAGTGCAGAAGCCACGTAGGATTAGGTTTACAACTCTTGAAGCCTTCTTGGTGATGTTGTTGCAGTGGGCTTTGGCACTTAAATCTTTTGTTATTAGTATACTGAGGTCTTTAACCAAGTGGGGATTATCTGTGATAATTTGATTATTCAGTTCGTATTTGAAGTTCAGATTCTTCTTTCAAATGTGTAGGACAGAGCATTTGCTAGTTGAGATTTGGAGTTGCCATGTGTTAGACCACTCAGAAACAGAGTTCAGGTTTTTTTGGAGAGTAGTTGTGTTATCGGTGGTGTTGAAGAGTTTTACATCATCGGCGAAGATAATAATATGGGGGATATCCATCCATAATAGTGGAAAATGACAGCAGCCCTATGATTAATTGCAAGAGTTTATGGGTTGTCTGCTGGTTATCTGTAATGTTCTTATTATGGGCAGTACAGGAGATTTCAAAGATGGCTTTCTGCAGGAACTGCCTGATCCGATGTGGACATTAGAATTGTCTGATCCAATGTGGGCATTTGACATCCAGAAATATTTCACAAGAAGAGTCCTTCACTCCTCCGCTCGCAACAAAATACCTTATCCCACCAAACTCGAAATACTGGAATTGGACAATTTACAACAACATCACCACCGATCTGATCTAAATATAGTTCATAATGAAGCAGCACATTTGGGATCAGTACAAATATGAGCCAAAATTAAATTCTTCATATAATGCCATTACACTTTCAGCCATATCCTACTCAAACATAGAAACATAGAAGACTGATGGCAGAAAAAGACCTCATGATCCATCTAGTCTGCCCTTATACTATTTTCTGTATTTTATCTTAGCATGGATATATGTTTATCCCAGGCATGTTTAAATTCAGTTACTGTGGATTTACCAACCACGTCTGCTGGAAGCTTGTTGTTTTTAGTTGATTTTGCTTTATACGTTTTAACATTCAGCCAGAATGTGGTATACAGTATTAGTCTGGTTACAATATATTATGTGAAGATGACCGCTGTTTTTTTGAGCTGGATTGAGGATTCAAATAGGAGCAATTTTCACTTTATAACTTGTCGTCCTATCATAATATCTTAGGGTTCTTACTAATGAACAGAATGGAATAGAATAACAGAGTTGGAAGGGACCTTGGAGGTCTTCTAGTCCAACCTTCTGCTTAGGCAGTAAACCCTACACCACTTCAGACAAGTAATTATCCAATCTCTTCTTTAAAACTTCCAAATATTGGAGCACACACAACTTCTGGAGGCAATCTGATTCACTGATTAATTGTTTTGACGGTCAGGAAATTTCTCCATAGTTCTAAGTTTGTTTGTTTGTTTGTTTATTCATTCATTCATTCATTCATGTATTTATTTATTTATTTATTCATTCATTCATTTATTTATTTATTCATTTGTCCAATACACAAATACATAGGAAGAAAAATAGACATGTAGTAATATATATAAGGGTAAAGTGAACTTAGAGGAGAGGATATATGAAAGAAAGAAAATATATATGATAAGTGAGAGAAAGGAAAGACAATTGGACAGGGGACGAAAGGCACACCAGTGCACTTATGTACGCCCCTTACTGGCCTCTTAGGAACCTGGAGAGGTCAATCGTGGAGAGTCTAAGGGAGAAATGTTGGGGGTTAGGGGTTGACACTATTGAGTCCAGCAATGAGTTCCACGCTTCGATAACTTGATTGTTGAAATCATATTTTTTACAGTCAAGTTTGGAGCGGTTCTTTTAAGTTTGAATCTGTTGCGTGCTCTTGTGTTGTTGCGATTGAAGCTGAAGTAGTCATTGACCGGTAGGACATTGCAGCATATGATCTTGTGGGCAATACTCAAATCGTGTTTTAGGCGCCATAGTTCTAGGCTTTCTAGGTCCAGGATTGTTCGTCTATTTTCGTAGGATATTCTGTTTCGAGTGGAGGAGTGAAGGGCTCTTCTGGTGAAATATCTTTGGACATTTTCAAGGGTGTTGATGTCTGAGATGTGGTATGGGTTCCAGACAGATGAGCAGTAGTCTAGGATGGGTCTGGCAAAAGTTTTGTAGGCTCTTGTGAGTAGTGTGAGATTGCCTGAGCAGAAGTTGCGTAGGATCAGGTTAGGGTTAGGGTTAGGGTCAGGTTGCTTCTCTCCTTGTTTGGTTTCCACCCATTGCTTCTTGTTCTACCCTTAGGTGCTTTGGAGAATAGTTTGACTCCTTCTTCTTTGTGGCAACCCCTGAGATATTGGAACGCTGCTATCATGTCTCCCATGGTCCTTCTTTTCATTAAACTTGACATACACCATTCCAGCAACCATTCTTTTCTTTCTTTGCCTGGGACTGTGCTGATATGCAAAACCTACTTGTTTTTTGTCCCTCGGAACACATATTTTAAGCATGAGCAAGAACAAAAAGTGTTACAAATCCTCAACAATGCTATCAGTCTACCCCAAAGCGTTATCCTCTGATGAAAACCCAAGAGCCGTGTAAAATGTATACAAAATTGCACTGGATAAAAAATGTACTTCAGTTCTATGTAACTGTATGTAACAGCTTAATCTCCAATGACACAATCAACTTATCTAGTAGCACTAACAGCACAAGGTTGGTTTCTGCAGTGACCTCCAGATGCCTCCTGGCAAGCCACACAATTGTGTCCATTTGTGGACACCACTTCTTAAAGAAGAATGGAGACAAACTGGAGCACATGGAATATTGGAATGCTTCATCCAGTTCTGATCACCACAAAGTAAAAAAGATGGAGGCTAAAACATGCAGGGTGCGTTCCAAAAGTAATGCAATTGAATTTCTCGCGCCGGTCCTATTGGTCGGAGTGGGACCGAAGCACTTGGAGTAGGTGGGGGGGACGCTAAGATTTGCCAAGAAACCGGTCTCGGTGCTCTCCAAGCTGTGGAAGCGGCAGGACGTCAGTTATTGTAAACCTCTGGGCGCTGACCGTGTCATGAAAAAAATGGAATAGACGACCGAGCAACGTTACGTGGTTAAGTTTTGTGCTAAACTGAAATTGAACCTGTGCATTTTTTGGAGGATTCTACCAGAGGGCTCGACAGAACAGAAACTGATCAAGGAAAGATTCAATCTAGAAATAAGAAGATACTTTCTGATAGTGAGAGCAACCAACCAATGGAACAGACGTTGCCTTTGGAAATTGTGGGAGTTTTATCACTGGGGACTTTCAAGAAGAGATTGGGGTGCCATTTGTCAGAAATGGTGCAGGTTTTTCTGCTTGGGCAGGGGGTTGGACTAGATCAGTGTTTTTCAACCAGTGTGCCGTGGCACACTAGTGTGCCGCGAGACATGGTCAGGTGTGCCGCGAAGCTCAGAGAGAAAGAAAGCAAGAGAGAGAGAAAGAAAGACAGAAAAAAAGCAAGAGAGAGAGAAAGCAAGAGAGAAAGAAAGAGAGAGAGAAAGAAAACAAGAGAGAAAGAAAGCAAGAGAGAAAGAGAAGAAGAGAAAGAAAGAGAGAGAGAGAAAGAGAGAGAAAGAAAGCAAGAGAGAGAGAGAGGGAAGGAGAGAGAGAGAAAGACATAGAGGGACGTAGGGAGGGAGGGAGAAAGAGCAAAAAAGAGAGGAAGGAAGGAAGAGAAAGAAAGAGGGAGAGAGGGAGAGAGAAAGAAAGAGGAAGGGAGAAAAAGAGGGAGGGAGAAAGGAATAGAGCAAAAGGGAGGAAGAGAGAGAGATAATTTTTTTGTCCAAACTTTTAGGCCCCCCCCCCCCCGGTTCAATGTGCCCCAGGGTTTTGTAAATGTAAAAAATGTGCCGCGGCTCAAAAAAGGTTGAAAATCACTGGACTAGATGACCTACAAAATTGAAATTCCCTGATATTTTCCTGGGCGGGGGGGGGGCAGCCAGGAGTGGGATTTGGAGGTTCTGCAAACTGCAAAGAGTCTTAACTCGAGGTTCTCTCGAACCCCTGTGAACCCCCAGCAGCCCACCCCTGGTAAAAAATCCTTGAGCTGTGGCCACATTTAAAAAAAAAAAAACCCTGTGCAGAGCCTGTGTCTTTGTTTAATCTGCTAACAGGATTCTTTCCCTCCCTTTTGAATGGCCTTTGACTGTGTATTGACATGAGAATGTCCAACTTTTCTTGTTCTGTGTTTGTGCGGGTGAAAAGAATTGCCCAGGAACG
Source organism: Erythrolamprus reginae (assembly GCF_031021105.1). NCBI lineage: Eukaryota > Metazoa > Chordata > Lepidosauria > Squamata > Dipsadidae > Erythrolamprus > Erythrolamprus reginae. Next base: position 7,276,277 of record NC_091961.1, on the reverse strand, counting down.
TTTGTCTAGTAAAATCCTCCCTCGTCAGGTGATTGTTTCCCCTTCTTTGCAAAGCAGGGTTTGGAGGGAGAGATCCGCCCTAGGTCCTCTACACACACCTTATTCAAAAACGATACATAGATCAGGAAGTATCACCGGTGACTTTAATCAAAGGAGATTAAAGAGCGGTAAGGGCACCTGCACGCAGTGAATAGAAGACCTGTTGGAAAAAGTACTTAGGATGTTTGGCCATGTGGCTTAGGGTGTAGAAGAATCAGATGTGAAGATTGGACTGAGCGAGCATCTTCTAAGCCAGTGTTTTTCAACCAGTGTGCCGCGAGACATGGTCAGGTGTGCCGTGAAGCTCAGAGAGAGAAAGAAAGCAAGAGAGAGAGAAAGCAAGAGAGAGAAAGAAAGAGAGAAAGAGAAAGAAAGAAAGAAAGAGACAAAAAGAAAACAAGAGAGGAAGAAAGAAAGAAAGAGAGAAAGACAGACAGAGAAAGCAAGAGAGAAAAAGAAAATGAGAGAGAGAAAGAGAGAGAAATAAAGAAAGAGAGAGAGAAAGAGAACAAGAGGGAGAAAGCAAGCAAGGGAGAGAGCAAGAGATAGATAGAAAGAAAGAGAGAGAGAGAGGGAGGGAGGGAAGGTGGGAGAGAAAGACAGGGAGGGAGAAAGAAAGAGGGATGGAGAGAGAGAAAAAAAAGAAGGGAGAGAAAGAAGGAGGGAGAGAGAAATAGAGCGAAAGGGAGGAAGAGAGAAAAAAATTTTGTCCAAACTTTTTTTAGCTCCCCCCCCCCCCCCAATGTGCCCCAGGGTTTTGTAAATGTAAAAAATGTGCCATGGCTCAAAAAAGGTTGAAAATCACTGTTCTAAGCCCAGCGGGAGAACTAGAGCAGTGGCTCTCAGCCATTTGCTGACCAGGGACCCTCTTTAAATAACCTTTTGTGGCCATGGACCGTAGACATAGACCACCAAGACTTAATGTATTTTTCGAAGTGTGAGATGTACCTGGGGCATTTTTGCCTTTTCCCAGCCCCCAGAAATTTTCTGCAGGCCTCCCAAACCCTCTCTCCACCCTATTTGTTTTTTAAAAAAGGGTGTGTGTGAAAAAATGGGCCACTTTTGTCAAAAACAGGGTGCACAGAGGGTTTGGGAGGCTTGCCAAGAGCTCCTGGGGGCTGGGGGAAGGCAAAAACCCTCCCATTTTTGCAAAACAAATGGGTTCGTTTTAGTAAAAAATGGGACATGCAGAAGTTTTGGGAGGCTTTCAGAGTGCTCCTAGGGCCAGAGAGGACATAAATATTCATGGCATTGGACCAGAATACCTCCGGAACCGCCTGCTACCGCACGAATCCCAGCGGCTGATAAGATCCCACAGAATTGGCCTTTTCCGGGTCCCGTCGACCAAACAATGTCGTTAGGTGGGCCCCAGGGGAAGAACCTTCTCTGTGGCGGCCCCGGCCCTCTGTAATCAACTCCCCCCAGAGATTAGAACGGCCCCCACCTTCCTTGTCTTTCGCAAGCTACTCAAGACCCACCTATATCGCCAAGCATAGGGGAACTAAGACATCTCCCCCAGGCTTTCTTATATTTTATGTTTGGTATGTATGTGTTGTATAGTTTTTAATTGTTGGGGGTTTTTATATAATTTTTATTATTAGATTTTTTTTCCATTGTTATACTGTTTTTTATTACTGTTGTGAGCTGTCCCGAGTCTTCGGAGAGGGGCGGCATACAAATCTAATAAATTGAATTGAATTGAATTGAATTGAATAAACTGTTTTTTCTTGCTTATCACTTTGAAATCTTGGTGCATCTTATACACTGGTGCATTTTATAGTCCGGAAAATACGGTAACTCGAGATTAAAATCATAGCATTTCTTCAAGCCTTTGTGGAACCCTTATGATGACATTGTGGCCCACCAGGGTTCCTCAGATCATCAGGGATGAGAACCCCTGAACTAGAGGTTCATCAGAAAAACAGGAGCTGCTGTTCTCCTAAATTTCCAGGTGTGTAGTGGTGCCAAAATATCTGAAGAATCATCTCTCCTTGGTTGAGCCTTACCATTCCCTAATATTGTTTTCAGAGGCCAAGCCTTCAGGAAGGACACTTTTCTGGTGGAAAACTGCAGATATGAGAACACTTTCTCAGAACTGTATCCTTATTTTTTTACCTCTAGTTTTATTGTAATGTCCTTGTTTGATTGTCGTGAGCCTCCTAAAGTCGTTGACATTTGGATGCCATATAGGTTTAATGAATATTCATTTATTCATTCATTCATTCATTTATTTGATTTCTATGCTGCCCCTCTCTGAAGACTCGGGGCGTCTCACAACATATAATAAACAGTAAGCAATAACTTGGATCAAATTAATTAATTAAAAATCTAAACCCCCCAAAGCATAAAAAACAATCATTCTATTCGCACAACATTCTCTCGATACATTTATTGGCCAGGGGCCAAGGATCTAGTAGTCCCAGGCTTAGCGGCATAAATGAGTCTTCAGACTCTTATGGAAAGCAAGGAGGGTGGGGGCCGTAGGAATCTCCAGGGGGAGCTGATTCCATTGGGCCGGGGGCCCCACAGAGAAGGCTCTTCCCCTAGGTCCCGCCAAATGACAGTTGACGGAACCTGGAGAAGGCTGACTCTGTGGGACCTGAACAGTCGCTGGGATTCATTTGCACTACCATCTGCGTCTATTTAGAGAATGGTGGCTTATAAATTTAATTAATTTATAAATTTAATTAATTAATTAATTAATTAAATCTTGAGTATCTTCTATTTATTTCATGTATTAATCAATGATTCCCCAAAATAAGCATATAATCATTGTAAAAAATACGACTTTAGTAATCGAGTTGTCGAAGCGTGGAATTCACTACCGGACTCTGTACTATCATCCCCTAACCCCAACACTTTACCCTTAGACTATCCATGGTTGACCTCATCAAGTTCCTAAGAGGTCAGTAAGGGGCATACATAAGTGCAGAGTGCCTACCGTCCCCTGTCCTATCATCTCTCCTATATCTCCTATATCTTTTCTTCTATACCTATATCTTTTCCTGCTATTGTCTCATAGTTATATTTCACTCCTTTATTTTCTCCTCCATTCCCCCTTTAATACATTCTACCTGATTATATCCTCTATAACCCTCATTGTGTATTATTGTGTATTGGACAAAACAAACAAACAAACAAACAAATAAATAAATAAATAAACAAATAAATAAGCAGCATCACCTATTGTAGCTCTGGCCAAGTAGAATGAATGTTTTTATATTCTGGGGTTTTAGTGTGCTGATTGTTCTAAGTTGTTGTACGTCACGCAGAGTCTGCAAAGAGTTGGGCGGCTTAGAAATTGAACGAATAAATAAATAATAAAATAAATAAGTCAGATGATAACACAACTCAAATTCTCGACACATGATATCAAGTCCATAATGTCTTCCAGAAAAGCTCTGGCTTCAACTTTTTCCAGAAGATGGATAATGTTGGAGACAAACTGAACTTTCAGAGGTCTTACCCCATCACTGAAAAACTTTACTTTGGGGGTTTGTTTCTCCCGATCTCCTGGAAGTGGGAGACAACCAGCTGCTGCTTCTTCCGATGCACCTGGTTGAGTGGTAGTACTTTAGTCTGGCAAGATTCCTGTCTATAGGCGAACAACCATAAAGAAACTACTCTGAGCTAACTCCTCATGTCATTCTTGGTTCCTTGGTTTGTCTCTGTCCGCATGAATGACTGAATTCCATATTCTCTGTTTAAGTTCTACCTGGGTTTTTGATAGGTCCAAAGCAAATAATAACCTGCACGAATAATCTAGGTTATTGTCATCACATTTCTATTATTTTGATATTTTTTTTCGGGTTTTCAAGCCATCAAATTTTTAGGGGGGGGGAAATAAGCGTATTAGCATACTTTATTTTTGCTCTCTACATGGGGCTACCTTTGAAAAGTGTTCGGAAACTTCAGATCGTGCAGAATGCAGCTGCGAGAGCAATCATGGGCTTTCCTAAATATGCTCATGTTACACCAACACTCCGCAGTCTACATTGGTTGCCGATCAGTTTCCGGTCACAATTCAAAGTGTTGGTTATGACCTATAAAGCCCTTTGTGGCATCGGACCAGAATATCTCCGCCCCGAGTCTGCGGAGAGGGGCGGCATACAAATCTAAATAATAAATAATAAATAAATAAATAAATAAATAAACAAACAAACAAACAAATCTCCGGGATCGCCTTCTGCCGCACGAATCCCAGCGACCGGTTAGGTCCCACAGAGTTGGCCTTCTCCAGGTCCCGTCGACTAAACAATGTCGTTTGGCGGGACCCAGGAGAAGAGCCTTCTTTGTGGCGGCCCCGACCCTCTGGAACCAGCTCCCCCCGGAGATCAGAACTGCCCGCACCCTCCTTGCCTTTTGTAAAGTTCTTAAGGCATGGGGGAACTGAGACATCTCCCCCGGGCCTATACAGTTTATACATGGTATGTTTGTGTGTATGCTTGCTTTTAAAAATGGGTTTTTTAGTGTTTTTTAAATTATTAGATTTGTTCTTACATTGTCTTTGTTATTGTTGTGAGCCGCCCCGAGTCTACGGAGAGGGGCGGCATACAAATCTAATAAATAATAAATAAATAATTATTATTTTTCCTCTGCCGTTGGGAGCAAAAAGCAAACGAAAACCCTCTTACTTCTATCAAGTATCTTGTCATTCAAAGCCAACAGAAGCTTTCAGGGCATCACAAGCGAGAGAAAGTGAGGTCTTTATATTTCATTCATCCCGAAGCATTAATAGCATTTGACAAGAAAGAATTAAGTAAACTAGATGATAATCGCACACGGTGAATAAATAACCCCTGGATCCTGGATTAAAGCGACGTGACAAAAGTAATCAAAAATCCAAGCGCTTAGAACTTTGGCAATGAGAGCTGTGCACAAAAGGTTGCCGATAGGGTGTTTTCGGAAACTGGCACAACACACCGTTATTGAACCTGTCAAGGACTGTTGACAAGCGGTTGAAGACAAAAGGCCCAAACCAAAAGGAAATTTCCCTGCACAATTCATGTTGAAATAAAGATGATATTTGGACCAGAATAGCAAGTAAGTTGCTTCCTCGTTTCCTACCAAGCTCGTGTTTCACTCTGGATGAGCGTTAGGAGACAGAGACAAATCCGTAATGGGAATGGAAGAGGAAGGGGTAGGTTGAATCAACGGCTTTTCAAGCAGGGAATCTCTAGGGCAGTGTTTCCCAACCTTGGCAACCTGAAGATACCTGGACTTCAACTCCCAGAATTCCCCAGCCAGCATGAATACAGCTCATCAGTCTGGAACCCTATGAGACTAGACTTTCAATCCTGGGCCTAGAAGGTTTAGAACTAAGACGCCTTAAACAAGATCTAAGTATTGCCCACAAGATCATGTGCTGCAACGTCCTGCCTGTTGGGGACTACTTCAGCTTCAACCACAACAACACAAGAGCACACAACAGATTTAAACTTAATATTAACCGCTCCAAACTTGACTGTAAAAAATATGACTTCAGTAACCAAGTTGTCGAAGCATGGAACTCATTACCGGACTCCATAGTGTCATCCCCAAACCCCCAACACTTTACCCTTAGATTATCTACGGTTGACCTATCCAGATTCCTAAGAGGTCAGTAAGGGGCAAGTACAAGTGCACTAGAGTGCCTTCCGTCCCCTGTCCTATTGCTCTCCTATATCTCCTATACCTTTCTTCTATTCCTATATCTCTTCTTCTATTCTTTCATTGATATGTTCTATTACTATATCTTCTTTTCTATTCTTTCATAGATATATTTTACTATGAATATCTCCTCTATAACCTTCATCATGTATTTTACTATGTGTGTATAGATATATCCCCACTAAAACCCTCATTGTGTATTGGACAAAATAAATAAATAAATAAAATAAAAACTCACACCACATTTCGGACGTAAACACTTTAGAAAACGTCCAGAGATACTTTACTAGAAGAGCCCTTTTTCTCTTTCACTAGTATCATGTGCTGTATATAAACATTGTTATACCTTTGTATATTACCAATATATACTTGACAAAGGTACTTCCCAAAGTATGCCCATGCTACACCAACACTCCACAGTCTGCATTGGTTGCCGATCAATTTCCGGTCACAATTCAAAGTGCTGGTTATGACCTATAAAGCCCTTCATGGCATCGGACCAGAATATCTCCGGGACCGCCTTCTGCCGCACGAATCCCAGCGACCGATTAGGTCCCACAGAGTTGGCCTTCTCCGGGTCCCGTCGACTAAACAATGTCGTTTGGCAGGTCCCAGGGGAAGAGCCTTCTCTGCGGCGGCCCTGACCCTCTGGAACCAGCTCCCCCCTGAGAATAGAACTGCCCCCACCCTCCTTGCCTTTCGTAAACTCCTTAAAACCCACCTCTGCCGTCAGGCATGGGGGAACTGAGATAACTTCCCCAGGCCTATATTGTTTATGTATGGTATGTTGTGTGCATGTTTTTTAAACTATGGGGTTTTAGTTTTAATTATTAGATTTTTATTTATTATTTATTTATTTATTTATTAGATTTGTATGCACATTGTTTTTTTTCTATTACTGTTGTGAGCCGCCCCGAGTCTACGGAGAGGGGCGGCATACAAATTTAATAAATAAATAAATAAATCAAATGAATGAATGAATGAATGAATATATGCATACATACATACATACATACATACATACATACATACATACATACATACATACATACTTTGAGGTATCTGGATTCCAACTCCCAGAATTCAACATTTATGTGACGGGCTACAAGAATGGTGGAAGGTCTTAAGCATAAAACGTATCAGGAAAGACTTCATGAACTCAATCTGTATAGTCTGGAGGACAGAAGGAAAAGGGGGGACGTGATCGAAACATTTAAATATGTTAAAGGGTTAAATAAGGTCCAGGGGGGAAGTGTTTTTAATATGAAAGTGAACACAAGAATAAGGGGGCACAATCTGAAGTTAGTTGGGGGAAAGATCAAAAGCAACGTGAGAAAATATTATTTTACTGAAAGAGTAGATCCTTGGAACAAACTTCCAGCAGACGTGGTAGATAAATCCACAGGAACTGAATTTAAACATACCTGGGATAAACATATATCCATCCTAAGGTAAAATACAGAAAATAGTATAAGGGCAGACTAGATGGACCATGAGGTCTTTTTCTGCCGTCAGAATTCTATGTTTCTATGTGGCCCCCTATCTTTTAACCAACTCCAAGCATCTTCTTCCCATAAGGAAGGCTGAGCGCCAAATAATGGAGGCCTGTGAACTCTGGTGCTGTGAGTCCCTTGGATTGCAAGGCTATCCAACTGGTCAGTCCTAGAGGAGATCAACCCTGACTGCTCTTTAGAAGGCCAGATCCTGAAGATGAAACTCAAAGACTTTGGCCACCTATTGAGAAGGAAGAACTCGCTGGAGAATAGCCTATTGCTGGGAACGATGGAGGCAAAAAGAAGAAAGGGACGACAGAGAACGAGGTGGTTGCATGGAGTCACTGAAGCAGTCGATGAGCTTAAATAGACTCCAGGGGTGGTAGAGGACAGGAAGCCCTGGAGGAATGTTGTCCATGAGGTTGCGATGGGTCGGACACAGTGATGGGCTACCAAAATTTTTACTACCACACTGTGGGTGTGGCTTATGCAGTTTGTTTCAACATCTAACATCAACAATGTCGTTTGGCAGGACCCAGAGGAAGAGCCTTCTCTGTGGCGGCTCCGACCCTCTGGAATCAGCTCCCTCCAGAGATTAGAACTGCCCCTCCCTTGCCTTTCGTAAGCTCCTTAAAACCCACCTCTGTCGTCAGGCATGGGGGAACTGAAACATCTCCCCCTGCCTATGTAGTTTTCTGTGTATGATATGACTGTATGTATATTTTTTATATTTTGGGGTTTCTTGTTTTTTAGACTTTTTAAATGTATTATTGTTATTTTACATTCTAACTATTAGATTTGTCATTATATATTGTTTTTATCATTGCTGTAAGCCGCCCCGAGTCTACAGAGAGGGGCGGCATACAAATCTAATTAATAATAATAATAATAATAATAATAATAATAATAATAATAATAATAAAAAATAATAATAATAATAAAATGAGCAAGCAAAACTACTGTGGGACTTCCGACTTCAGACTGACCGAATTCTGAAGCATAACACATCAGACATTGTGATCGTGGAGAAAAAGAAAGCGTGGATCATCGACATTGCAATCCCAGGAGACAGCAGAATTGAGGAGAAGCAGCTAGAGAAATTAGTGAAATACGAAGATCTAAAAATCGAGCTGCAACGACTCTGGCAGAAGCCAGTGAAAGTAGTCCCAGTGGTACTTGGCACGCTGGGCGCAGGGCCAAAGGATCTCAGCGAACATTTGAAAACCATCGGAATTGACAAAATCTCCATCTGTCAATTGCAAAAGGCCACTTTACTGGGATCGGCAAACATAATTCGCCGCTACATCACGCAGTCCTAGGTGCTTGGGAAGCGCCCGACTGGTGATGAAATACGAAATCCAGCATAGTGATCTCGTTTGCTGTGTTGTACTGACATAATAATAATAATAATAATAATAATAATAATAATAATAATAATAATAATAATAATCTTTCAGTGCAAATTGGGTGCTCTGGAGTGGAGCTCTAAATTTTGCTACCGGAACTGCGTTCCTGACCATTCCTGTAGGAGCCCATCACTGGTTGGACATGGCTTTGGGACTAACAACAACAACAAAGCAGCTCCTTAAGGTCTTAACTTTGTTTCACAACTCCTTAAGATAATCATTGTGTTCCACTTTCACACCTCCCAAGCTACATCACAATTAGAAAAGCGAATACTGTTTGAGAAGAGATACTGTTCTGTTTGTATATACCAGTGGAGTTAACATAATAGAGTTGCTATTCCTTTGTTCCCATTTTCTGTCCTCAACCTTGACATATACAAATATTTATCAGTCCAAGATGTTTGTGAGCAGTGTCCTTAGTGTGCCTTCTCTCCGTTGTCATATTGCAACACAAAGTAAAACTCTAAAGTCTATCAAAGTCGGGGGGGGGGGGAGAAAATTGGCTCGCAAACCCAATTGCATTGTATTAATTCTACCTATTCTCTCTTATAGCTTTTTTCAAAAATAGTGAAGTATTGAACATTTTTCTAAGCTGCCCAATTCTAGAGCACAGAGGTGAGCTGTATCTCTTCTTGGGGGGGGGGGGGGGGAACACACCACACAATTTTACTCCAGGAAGCTGTTTTTAGAAGAGAAATGATAGGTATACAAACTTGGTTGATTTATGCTGATCTGTTGTTCTTTATTGAAAGCGAACCTAAATTAAAGAAGAAGATAGGTTATATTTGCCAATACTTTGCCGATGCACAATTGGCAGAAAGATTTAAATTGGATAAAAACAATTTGTTTGGACAGATATTTTTTTAAAAGGGCCTTGAAAGGGAGTCATGTTTTAATGGCAAATATCTCATTGCCAAGGTATAGAAATTGTTGCTGAAAACGAACAAGGTTTTTTAAAAGGGGTAGAGAAGAAAATGGAGCAAAGGATAAAAAATGGGGACAAAGGCATTGACTTCCAACCAGCAGCGAAATCTCCTGAAGTCTGCTACCGGTTCTGTGAGACTGCTACTAAGCAGGCAGTGCTTAAAAAAGAAAATTTTGAAGCCTTCTGAGTCTGCAAAGGTAAATAGAACAGTGAGATTGAGAGATCCACTGAGCCATGTGATTTAGGTTAGATAGAAAGAAGGAAATCCGATGATTCAAGCTAATATAAATTAGGCATCACAGCTGATCGTCACCCAATTGAATCGTCCGAAATACCAGTTCAGCCAAACTGGGAGCATTTTTACTATTGGTCCAGGAGAACTGGCTTGAGCCAATAGCGTTTCACCCCAGCTTCCAACTCTTTCCAGTTGTGAAATAATAACCACATTTACAATTTAAAATAAAAAATAAATTTATTATTGCAAGGCGTTTCTCTAATAACATAATTATTTGATCTTCAAACTAAAACCTGCTTTGTGGTTTGTTTGTTTGTTTGTTTGTTTCTTCATTTCAAGCATAAAAAAACACCAGAGCAATTTTCCAATGGAAAGAGGCGTAAGTAAACTGTTTCTTTCGAACGTTTTACTTTCTCAGGTCAATCCGTTTTTTCCCCCCTCATTGAGAGAAATCGTATATCTTTCTAGATAAGAACCAGGTGTTCAAGATTTTTTTTGCCTCCACTTAAGAACCCGAGCCCAGAAAAAATTCCCAGGAAATGTGAGAGCGGCACGAAGGCCCGGCCAGTTTCCTGCCTCGCGCCAGGTGTATGAGACAGGCGTGCTCCTCCTTACCACCTCAAAGTCCCTCTTTTTTTTAAGCCTTACAGTTTTGGATTTTTTGGATAACCCTCCCCTTCTTCCTTCGGCAGCGACTGTCCTCCTCTTCCTCCTCCTCCTCCTCCCACCCAAATTCTGAGCTTTTATTTATTTCTTAATGGTTTTTCCTGCATTATTTGCTTTTACATTGATTCCTATGGGAAAAATTGCTTCTCCTTACAAACTTTTCTACTTAAGAACCTGGTCACGGAACGAATTCGGTTCTTAAGTAGAGGTACCACTGTAATACAACAATCAGAAAATGCTAACCACTGATTTTGCATGCATTATTTGCTTCTTACATTGATTACTATGGGAAAAATTGCTTCTTTTTACAAACTTTTCTACTTCAGAACCTGGTCACGGAACGAATTCAGTTCTTAAGTAGAGGTACCACTGTAATGCAACAATCAGAAAATGCTAACCACTGATTTTGCATGCATTATTTGCTTTTACATTGATTCCTATGGGAAAAATTGCTTCTCCTTACAAACTTTTCTACTTAAGAACCTGGTCACGGAATGAATTCAGTTCTTAAGTAGAGGTACCACTGTAATACAACAATCAGAAAATGCTAACCACTGATTTTGCATGCATTATTTGCTTTTACATTGATTCCTATGGGAAAAATTGCTTCTTCTTACAAACTTTTCTACTTAAGAACCTGGTCACTGAACGAATTCAGTTCTTAAGTAGAGGTACCACTGTAATACAACAATCAGAAAATGCTAACCACTGGTTTTGCATGCATTATTTGCTTTTACATTGATTCCTATGGGAAAAATTGCTTCTTTTTACAAACTTTTCTACTTCAGAACCTGGTCACGGAACGAATTCAGTTCTTAAGTAGAGGTACCACTGTAATGCAACAATCAGAAAATGCTAACCACTGATTTTGCATGCATTATTTGCTTTTACATTGATTCCTATGGGAAAAATTGCTTCTCCTTACAAACTTTTCTACTTAAGAACCTGGTCACGGAAAGAATTCAGTTCTTAAGTAGAGGTACCACTGTAATACAACAATCAGAAAATGCTAACCACTGGTTTTGCATGCATTATTTGATTTTACATTGATTCCTATGGGAAAAATTGCTTCTTCTTACAAACTTTTCTACTTAAGAACCTGGTCACGGAACGAATTCAGTTCTTAAGTAGAGGTACCACTGTAATACAACAATCAGAAAATGCTAACCACTGATTTTGCATGCATTATTTGCTTTTACATTGATTCCTACGGGAAAAATTGCTTTTTCTTACAAACTTTTCTACTTAAGAACCTGGTCACGGAACGAATTCAGTTCTTAAGTAGAGGTACCACTGTAATACAACAATCAGAAAATGCTAACCACTGATTTTGCATGCATTATTTGCTTTTACATTGATTCCTATGGGAAAAATTGCTTCTTCTTACAAACTTTTCTACTTAAGAACCTGGTCACTGAACGAATTCAGTTCTTAAGTAGAGGTACCACTGTAATACAACAATCAGAAAATGCTAACCACTGGTTTTGCATGCATTATTTGATTTTACATTGATTCCTATGGGAAAAATTGCTTCTTTTTACAAACTTTTCTACTTAAGAACCTGGTCACGGAACGAATTCAGTTCTTAAGTAGAGGTACCACTGTAATACAACAATCAGAAAATGCTAACCACTGATATTGCATACATTATTTGCTTTTACATTGATTCCTATGGGAAAAATTGCTTCTTCTTACAAACTTTTCTACTTAAGAACCTGGTCACGGAACGAATTCAGTTCTTAAGTAGAGGTACCACTGTAATACAACAATCAGAAAATGCTAACCACTGGTTTTGCATGCATTATTTGCTTTTACATTGATTCCTATGGGAAAAATTGCTTCTTCTTACAAACTTTTCTACTTAAGAACCTGGTCACGGAACGAATTCAGTTCTTAAGTAGAGGTACCACTGTAATACAACAATCAGAAAATGCTAACCACTGGTTTTGCATGCATTATTTGCTTTTACATTGATTCCTATGGGAAAAATTGCTTTTTCTTACAAACTTTTCTACTTAAGAACCTGGTCACGGAACGAATTCAAATCTTAAGTAGAGGTACCACTGTAGTACAACAATCAGAAAATGCTAACCACTGGTTTTGCATGCATTATTTGCTTTTACATTGATTCCTATGGGAAAAATTGCTTCTCCTTACAAACTTTTCTACTTAAGAACCTGGTCACGGAACGAATTCAGTTCTTAAGTAGAGGTACCACTGTAATGCAACAATCAGAAAATGCTAACCACTGATTTTGCATGCATTATTTGCTTTTACATTGATTCCTATGGGAAAAATTGCTTCTCCTTACAAACTTTTCTACTTAAGAACCTGGTCACGGAAAGAATTCAGTTCTTAAGTAGAGGTACCACTGTAATACAACAATCAGAAAATGCTAACCACTGGTTTTGCATGCATTATTTGCTTTTACATTGATTCCTACGGGAAAAATTGCTTCTTCTTACAAACTTTTCTACTTAAGAACCTGGTCACGGAACGAATTCAGTTCTTAAGTAGAGGTACCACTGTAATACAACAATCAGAAAATGCTAACCACTGGTTTTGCATGCATTATTTGCTTTTACATTGATTCCTATGGGAAAAATTGCTTCTCCTTACAAACTTTTCTACTTAAGAACCTGGTCACGGAAAGAATTCAGTTCTTAAGTAGAGGTACCACTGTAATACAACAATCAGAAAATGCTAACCACTGATTTTGCATGCATTATTTGCTTTTACATTGATTCCTATGGGAAAAATTGCTTCTTCTTACAAACTTTTCTACTTAAGAACCTGGTCACGGAACGAATTCAGTTCTTAAGTAGAGGTACCACTGTAATACAACAATCAGAAAATGCCAACCACTGGGTTTGCACCAGGGAGATGTCATTTGAACAATTTACACTATAGACATTAGGTGTGAAACTTGCAAAATGCACCCAATCATTTAGTTACTGAAGAAAAATGTACATTTCTTCCGCTTGTTATAATCCAGACAAGATGTTCGCCTAGCCATCATAATGTGCCACAAAAAGTAAGCCGAAACAGTGATTGCACCCTGCCACCTTTTGGCTGAATGAAGCTAAGAAAAACTTCCTATTAAGCCTGCTTTTCTATCTATGTCTACATTGGTACTTGAGCCACAGTGGAGCAGTGGTAAGAGTGCAGTATTGCAGGCTACTTCTGCTGACTGACAGCTGTCTGCAATTTGGCAGTTTAGATCTCACCTTCCATCCTTCTGAGGTGGTTAAAATGAGGAACCAGATTGTTGGGGGAATTGTGCTGATTCTGTAAACTGCTTAGAGAGGACTGTAAAAGCACTATGAAGCGGGGGTGGACAAAAAACCGGAAACACCTTGAAAAATCATCAAAATATATTTTAATATGGTGTTGGTCCGCCCTTTGCGGCAAATACAGCCTCAATTGTCCAGGGTATTGATTCATACAAATTGTGAATTGTTTCCAAAGGAATTTTAGCCCTTTCTTCATTTAAAGCACCCTCCAGTTCTTTTAGAGACGATGGTGGTGGGAATTGACTTCTTACTTGAATCTTTAAAATCGATCATAAATGCTCAATAATGTTGAAGTCTGGTGATTGTGGTGGCCAGATGAGATACTGAACTTCATTAGAATGTTCCTCGTGCCATTCTTTAACACTTCTTGCTCTATGGATTGGTGTTTTTATTGTTTGTTTGTTTGTTTGTTTGTTTATTCATTCATTCATTCATTCATTCATCTATTTATTTATGCCGCCCTTCTCCTTAGACTCAGGGCGGCTTACAACATGTTAGCAATAGCACTTTTTAACAGAGCTAGGCTATTGCCCCCACAATCCGGGTCCTCATTTTACCCACCTCGGAAGGATGGAAGGCTGAGTCAACCTTGAGCCGGTGATGAGATTTGAACCATTGACCTTCAGCTTCAGTGTCCTGCAGTACAACACTCTACCTGCTGCGCCACCCCGGCTCATTAGCATCTTGAAAGATGGCATCCCCCTCTGGAAACAGTTCTTAAACCATAGGATGAATTTGGTCAGCCACAATTCCTAAATAGTGATGGCTGTTAATTCTTCCATGAAGGGAAATCATTGGCCTGGCGGTTTTCCAAAAAATAGCACCCAAGATCATCACTGAACCCCTGCCATGTCTGACGGTTGGGAGAAGGCAGTCTGGGTGAAATGGTTCTTTCTTTTGGCTGTCTCCAAACATAAACATGGCCGGAGGTCAGAAAAAGGGTTAACGATGATTCGTCAGAGAAAATCACATTTTGCCACTGCTCGAGGGACCATTACTGGTGGTTTCTACACCACTCTAAACGCTTTGAAACATTTGTCTCTGAGAGCAGAGGTTTTCTAATTGCAGCTCTTCCGTGGAATCCAGATTTGTGAAGCTCCCTTTGAACAGTTTTTGTGGAAACTGGGTTCTGTACCTGTCTATTGAGCTCTGCAGTGATTTTAGGAGCTGTGGTCTTGCGATCCGCTCTAACAATTCGATTTAGAGTCTGTTCTGCCGGGCGCTCTGATAGAATCCTCCCAAAAATTCACAGGTACAAATTTCAGACACACACACGTTTGAAAATTCAAAACAATGTTCTTTATAATGAAAAGTCACTTAAACTAAGCCCTCTTTTGGTATAGCAAAGAGCACTGGTCTCCAAACAAACTGGTAATTGGTACAAGTCCCTTATCAGTTCTGTGATACTTAGCTTGCAGCTGTGAGGCAATTCAAAGTCCTTCTTTCACAAAGTGAAACTCAATTTGCTCTGGTTTAGTTTCAAAGCAGGGAAAAATCAGCACACAAAAAGCCAAAGTCAGTAAAGCAGTCACGAAACACAACGGTCAGATAATCCTCCACAATGGCCAAACCCACAGGCTGCTCTTTATAGCAGCCTCACTAATGACCACAGCCCCACCCAACCACAGGTGGCCTCATTTTCTTTGATAATAATCTCTCAGCTGTTGCTGCCTATGCATCGCTCTCCGCATGCGTGGCTGTATCATTAACTCTTGTTCCGAATCCAAGGAGGAGCTAGAGAATTGATCTCCTTCTGAGCTGTCTGCCACACTCTCCTCCTCCCTGTCACTCATGTCTTCTTGGTCAGAGGAGCCTTCATCAGCAGATTCCACGGGGGGGGGGGGCAAAACAGGCCTGCAGCATGTGGATGTCTCCCCCACAACCACAGTCCTTGGGGCAGGAGCTGGGCCAGAGCTAACCACAACAAGAGTGTGACGATCTCTCTCGGACAACTTCGACTTTCGACCAGACCTGTGCTTGGCTGAGGACGTTTTCCCTTCTCTTTCAAAAGCAGTCATTACTTTTGAGACATGACCTCTTGAAACGCCAAACATTCGGGCACTTTCTGTTACACGAGCGCCTGCCATTCGAGCACCAACAATTTGGCCTCTTTGAAAGTCTGAGAGGTCTGCCATTTTCTTAAATTTCTATTTTTAAAAAAGGTACCGTATATACTCGAGTATAAGTCGATATTTTCAGCACAAAAAATGTGCTGAAAAAACCCAACCTCGACTTATACTAGAGTCCCTGACTTTCACTGACCTGAAAACTGTCCCAAAGCTCCACAGTTCTGAGGTGAAAGGCAGGGAGGAAAGAAACCTCATGGCTGGCAACAGGAGGGTTTTTTTCCTTTCTGCTCTTGCTACCCCTCAGCTGCCTGATTGGCAGCAGGCTGAACCAATCACAGCTCCTCCTCTACACAGAAAGGAGGCACTGAGAGAGCTATCCAAATGGCAGCAAGCTGTACCAATCACAGCTCCTCCTCTACAGGAAGCACTGGGGGAAGGGGCGGGAGGGTTGAAGAGACTTTCAGAAGGAAGGAGCCATGGCTTTCTCTTCTGATCAAGCCAGCAACAATATTTTACAAGTAAATAAAATGTACAAGTAAAATGTAAGTTACCCGTTTAAAATTGATTAACAGGATAGGTTATTTTGTAAGGAATTGTTGCTTCAAGTGGGGATAATTCTGTGTAATTAAACTTTTTCTTCCAACTATACTTATACCCAAGAGGATTGTTAATGCTGACTTGTTTAAAACAATACAAAGGTTAGGATAATATTATTAATAGTATGAATTTTGTCATTAATCATTTGTTCTACATAATGAATATGAATAGATTTACCTTTTTTAAGACTATGGTTTCTCCTTATGCAAGATAAATATCATGTAGAAGAAAGATTTTACAATTAATGATTGAGTAACCCCAATTGTTATTTACTGATCTATTGAGATAGTAATAATGATTTTAACTTATGAAATATCTTTTTAAATGGAAAATCTGAATATTTATCATATGGAAGTTTGATTTAAGCAATTGTTTTGAAAGAATATATGAAATCCCAATTATTAAGAAAATTATAATGATATTGTAATAAAGATTAAGATAACAGGTTTTAAGATTAAGATAACATTCCTAAAGATATTTTAAGAGGGTTTTGGAATTAAGGAAAAGAAAGATTTTGGAAGGGGAGGAAGAAAGATGCAAGAAATAAAAAACATTTTGGAAGGAAAAAAGTTACATAATATAATAATAACAACAGGGTTGGAAGGGACCTTGGAGGTCTTCTAGTCTAACCCCTTGCCTAGGCAGGAAACCCTACAATACTTCAGACAAATGGGTATCCAACATCTTCTTAAAAACTTCCAGTGTTGGAGCATTCACAACTTTTGGTGGCAGGCTGTTCCACAGATTAATTGTTCCAACTGTCAGCAATTTTCTCCTTAGTTCTAAGTTGCTTCTCTCCTTGTTTAGTTTCCACCCATTGCTTCTTGTTCTGCCCTCAGGTGCTTTGGAGAATAGGTTGACTCTTTCTTCTTTGTGGCAAACTCTGAGATATTGGAAGAATGCTATCATGTCTCCCCTGGTCCTTTTCTTTCATTAAATTAGATATACCCAGTTCCTGCAACCGTTCTTCATATGTTTTTCTTTATTCTCCTACAAAAACAATTTTAAGAAGCTACAATAGAAGAATATTCCATTTTTATAAGTTACCAGTAACCACTGTATTTTCCACCCTGGACTTATATTCGAGTCAATAAGTTTTCCCAGTTTTTGTGGCAAAAGTAGATGCCTCAGCTTATAATCGGGTCGACATATACTCGAGTATATACGGGGTAGTTTAAAAAAACATATCAAATAACAGAATTTTAAAAAAACATTAAAATATGTCAAGTCTTGATTGATTTGAACATGTTCAAACATTATGATGCCAAAATTTCAAGTGTTTCCATTGTTTTGTCCACCCCCTGTAAGTCTAAGAGTTATTGCTATTGCCTTCCCTTCCTCTCCCTCCTTCCCAGATGAAAACATAGCATTGCAGGCTAACTCTGCCCGCAGCCAGGGATTCGATTCTCAACCTTGATAATGTCTGTGGATGCACCGAATGCTTTGCGCAGGCACAGAAGGTAAAAGAACCCAAATGGTGGTGGATGGGCGGAGCCTAGCATTCCCTTCGCGACCGGCTCTCCGATGACCGATAGGAACAAGTGAACCAGGAGCATTTCACCCCTGGCTTCTGGACATAATGTGGGTTTTAAAACCAGACTTTTTCTCACTGAGACTAGTGGACAGAGAATTAGAAAAGATTATGGAAGGTTGGTTTTGTGTAGGACAGAGATGGCGAACCTTTTTTTCCTTGGGTGCCAAAAGAGCGTGCACAAGGGACCATAGCCATAATTCAATTTCTGGGGAAGGCGAAAACAGCTACCCCCGCCCCCTGGAGGCCCTCTCGAGGCTGGAAATGGCCTGTTTCCCAACTTCTGGTGGGCCCAGCAGGCTCGTGTTTCATCCTCCCCAGGCTCTAAAGGTCCCTGGAGGCTGTTGGGGTCTGGATGGGTGTCAACAAGCTCAAACTCAATCCAGACAAGACAGAGTGGCTGTGGGTTTTGCCTCCCAAGGACAATTCCATCTGTCCATCCATTACCCTGGGGGAGGAGAAATTATTGACCCCTTCAGAGAGTGTTCACAACTTGGCCGTCCTCCTCAATCCACAGCTAATATTGGAACACCATCTCTCGGCTGTGGCGAGGAGGGCGTTTGCCCAGTTTCGCCTGGTGCACCAGTTGCGGCCCTATTTGGACAGGGAGTCATTGCTCACAGTCGCTCATGCCCTCATCACCTCGAGGTTCGACTACTGCAACGCTCTCTACATGGGTCTACCTTTGAAAAGTGTTCGGAAACTTCAGATCGTGTAGAATGCGGCTGCAAGAGCTATCGTGGGGCTTCCTAGATTTGCCCATGTTTCTACAACACTCCGTGGCCTGCACTGGTTGCCGATCGGTTTCCGGTCACAATTCAAAGTGTAGGTAATGACCTTTAAAGCCCTTCATGGCATTGGACCAGAATACCTCCGGAACCACCTTCTATCGCATATATCCCAGCGGCCGATAAGGTCCCACAGAGTTGGACTTCTCCAGGTCCCGTCGACTAAACAATGTCATTTGGCGGGCCCCAGGGGAAGAGCCTTCTCTGTGGTGGCCCCGGCCCTCTAGAATCAACTCCCCCTGGAGATTAGAACTCAAGACCCACCTATCTCGCCAGGCATGGGGGAATTAAGACATCTCCCCCAGGCTTTCTTATATTTTATGTTTGGTATGTATGTGTTGTATGGTTTTTAAATTGTTGGGGGTTTTTAATGTAATTTCATTATTAGATTTGTTCCATTGTTATACTGTTTTACTGTTGTTGTTAGCCGCCCCGAGTCTTTGGAGAGGGGCGGCATACAAATCTAATAAATTGAAATTGAAATTGAATTCCCTGGAGCTGGGGCAGAGTAAAAACGCCCTCCCTCATCCCACTGGAGGCTCTCTGGAAACCAAAAACGCCCTCTTGGAGCCTCTGTGCAAGCCAAAAATCAGCTGGCCAGCACACACATGCATGTTGGAGCTGAGCTAGGGCAATAGCTCACGGGCCAGCAGATATGGCTCCGCGTGCCACCCATGCCATAGGTTTGCCATCACTGGTATAGGATAACCACCGTGCAATTATTAAATATGACACAAAGATGAAAAACCCACAATGGAGAAGTGGTTGGCGAAGACAACAGCATTTGCAGAGATGGTAAAATTGACTTCTCTTGAGTAGAGAAAAGACATTAACTACATTTGTGATTGACTGAAAACCTTTTATGGAGCTTTTTGCTGAAAATAGTGGGAGAAATGAACTTGTCATTTATGGGTTTGATAGTTAGAAAGAACATGGAAAAGGACCAGCCAGACAAGATAAAATATATGTGCATTTATAACTGGCATAGAGATTGGAAGGCACTTTTTTCCCATCTTTTATTTTTACTAATTTTGGTTTGTCACAGTTACCCAGATGTTTCAGACTGGATTTGGAATTTTTGTCTATTAAGAATTAATTAAACCCTAGTAAAAACATGAGAGAATAAGATGACAGATATACAGGCTCCATAGTCTAACTCCGTCAAGGCAATCTTCCTTGTCCTCTAAGTACAAGGGTCACCCAGAAGTTAATGCACCATTTTTTTTCTCAGGCTAGTAATGGTACGAATGCGAAACTTTAGATATACATTATTTGAACGGTCAGGAGTGCGTGTGTAAATTTTGCGTTTCTTCAGACAAATAGCGTAGTTGCAGCCGTGTTTCGAAATGGCGTCTGTAAGTGATGTACGTTACAAGTAGCGTGTTGTCATTGAATTTCTCACTGTGGAGAAAGAAACTGTTGGGAACATTCACAAACGTTTGTGTACAGTTTATGGGGAATCTGCAGTCGACAGAAGTACGGTTAGTCGCTGGGCACAGAGGGGGAGGCCATTACAGTGCAGAAATGGCTTCGTGACCAGAACAAGGAGTGGTACCAACAGGGCATACACGCCGTTGTGTCTCGCTGGAGGAAGGCCATAGAACGGGACGGAGATTACGTGGAAAAATAGGAAGTAGGTTCCTCCAGTATGGCTAATTGCATGCAGTTCCACGGCTCTGGTGCACAACTTTGCTTCCTGCAACTGTGCAGATAGCAAAATCTCAAATGGAGACACATGTGCATGCGTGTTTAGGTGATTTTTCTTTTTTTGCTCGGATGCATGCGCACATGCATCCCAATGTGAGATTTTGCTGCCTGCACAGGTGAATGAAACAAAATAGTGCTCGAATCCACGCTCATGTGCCAGAGCCACAGAGCTGCGCGCAATTAGATGTACCAGCAGGAACCCAAACTGATTTTCATAGTGATACACCCAGTTTGTCCCAAATGCTAAAATTACTGTTTTCATCTTCATTTTCATTCCACTGTATGACTGTCACTTGTTGCTTGTATCCTTAAGATTTACATCAATATTGATTGTTTCCTCATTGCTTATTTGACCCCCATGACAATCATTAAGTGCTGTATCTCATGATTCTTGACAATTGTATCTTTCATGTTATGTACATTGAGAGCATAGAAACATAGAAGATTAATAGCAGGAAAAGACCTCATGGTCCATCTAGTCTGCCCTTATACTATTTCCTGTATTTTATCTTAGGATGGATATATGTTTATCCCGGGCATGTTTAAATTCAGTGACTGTGGATTTACCAACCACGTCTGCTGGAAGTTTGTTCCAAGCATCGACTACTCTTTCGGTAAAATAATATTTTCTCACGTTGCTTTTGATCTTTCCCCCAACTAACTTCAGATTGTGTCCCCTTGTTCTTGTGTTCACTTTCCTATTAAAAACACTTCCCTCCTGGACCTTATTTAACCCCTTAACGTATTTAAATGTTTCGATCATGTCCCCCCTTTCCCTTCTGTCCTCCAGACTCTACAGATTGAGTTCATGAAGTCTTTCCTGATAAGTTTTATTCTTTAACACCTTCCACCGTTTTTGTAACCCGTCGTTTTGTAGCATATGCACCAAAGACAAATTGAATATACTATTAGGTGGTTTCTCCTTTCTTGCCCCCTTTATATATATATTAACTACCATTTTTTAGCAATGGTTGGTTTTTAATTCAAATACTATGTTAGAGGTAATTGGAAATTTTAGCTCTTTTTCTTTTCCCTTATTGTCCCTTTTCTTTTCTATTTTAAAGGGCATTTATTATGGAAGAGGGTTTAAAGCATATATGAAGACTGATATGGAGGAGATTTTGAGAAAATTGAAACATTACGATCTAATTAATTTGATGTGATTAAGAATAGTAACAGCCCAAAATGTATATTGGCTAACAGTTTTTAAAAAAATTCTTATCATGTAAGGAATTGGAATAATTATTTTTTGGTTCAGACGTCAAATGGTAAGGAGGTGGCATTGGTTAATTTATGTATACCAAAATTGCAAAAATGATATACAGTGTTCCCTCGATTTTCACGGGTTCGAACTTCGCGAATAGCCTATACCACGGTTTTAAAAAAAATATTAATTAAAAAATACTTCATGGTTTTTTCCCCTATACCACGGTTTTTCCCACCCGATGACGTCATATGTCATCACCAAACTAATAATTTTTGCAAATAAATAACAAACAAAATAATTATTGTTAATAAATAATTATGTTTATAAATATCAGGATCACTAAGTGTCTTATTCAATGGTGAGTACCAGTAATAATGGTGAGTAAATGGTTGTTAAGGGAATGGGAAATGGTAATTTAAGGGTTTAAAGTGTTAAGGGATGGCTTGTTATAGTGTCCATAGCCAAAAATGGTGTATTTACTTCCGCATCTCTACTTCGCGGAAATTCGACTTTCGCGGGCGGTCTCGGAACGCATCCCCAGCGGAAATCGAGGGAACACTGTATTGTAAATTAATTTGAAATTAATGCTATCTTTTTTTCTGTAAACGTGATTGGAGAAGAAATTTTTTTAAAAAAATAACCCCCCCAAAAAAGACAAATTCCTTGTGTGTCGAATCACACTTGGCCAATGAAGAATTTTATTCTATTCTATTCCATTCTATTTAATCGAACAAGTTCAAAGGATGCTCACCAATGCAACACCCCACCCTCATTTCTCTTTTTCTGTTGACTTTGGAGGTAAGTTGGACTTCAAACCTTTCCTTCACTGAGGGTTTCCAATGCCAAAATGGAACACCAGTGAATGGCCGTCAGTATTATTCTTCCTTTTATTTGGAGAAGCAATTCGAGGCAAGCTTTACTACAGAAATGTAAACCTGATGCCCATGTTCCTGAACACGTTTCTTGAGTGTCTATTTACGTATGAGTGCAATTATACCTGGGTATCATAGTACGTCTGGCTTAGAGGCAGAGAGAGAAGGGAGGACGAAGGGAAGCAGAGCATTTTTGGCGAGAAGCAGGGATAAATTAAAAAGACCGCAATGACCATCCAAAACTTGAGATGGAAGTCACTGGAGCAGTGTTTCTCAACCTTGGCAGTTTGAAGATGTGTGGACTTCAACTCCCAGAATTCCCCAGCCAGCAACGCTTAGCTGGCTGGGGAATTCTGGGAGTTAAAGTCCACACACTGCACTGGAGTATCTTTGGAGGCTAACGCATGACCAACGTAAGGGCTTTTGAATGGCTATTATCAGAAGAAGCCCAGTACAGATCTGCTTAAGGAGGGGAAAAATATAACATAAACCTTTGGGATTTCCAGAGTCTGAAACAAAAGCACTGGGAGAGTGTTTTGGTGTGTGTGTATGTGTGTAACAGTGACAAAAGTCCAGGTGATATCCATAGCTGTTACCACGCAAACAAAACCGAGCCCTTTTTTTGTGTGTCTTTCAGCATCCCACCTACACGAAGAGACTGTTCTTTGATCGTAAGAGACATATTCTGATTATTTCTGACATTGCCACCTCCCCATCTCACCCCATCTGCCCAACAGACACCCAACCTCCCACCCTGGTCTGAAGAATCCCTTCAAGTTCATTGAAAGGAAAAGAGAAAAAATATATATATTTAACTGCCAGTATAATATCAGACCAGATGTGCTTGGCGGTATTCTAGTTTAGGAGGAAAATGGTCTTCTTAACAATGGAACAACAACAACAACAACAACAAAAACCCAGTAAAGCCCTTTAAAATTCACAAAGCAGTCACCCTGGCACAATTGTTTTGTTTTTTTGCCCCTTACAAAAATTAATAATAATAGAAAAATAAAGGATAAACATTATCCATCTATTTTATCCATTGCATTAATGCAGTGTTTCTCAACCTGGGCCGTTTGAAAATGTGTGGACTTCAACTCCCACAATTCCCCAGCCAGCAACACTGGCTGGGGAACTCTGGGAGTTGAAGTCCACACATCTTCAAATGGCCCAGGTTGAGAAACACTGTGTTAATGTCTCTGTTCGGTTTAAAGGCATTGCCTTTTCCGAAAAACTGCCCAAAGTAGAAGCATTTGTCTTCCCCAACCCCCAGCCCCACACTACACAACCCTCCCCAGGTTAGGCCCCTTCACCCAAGCGATCCAGTGAAAAAATAAGTACAAACTTGTACAAATCTCATCACACTTATCCACACCTTAGAAAACTATAAATACAGGTCTAAAAGAATAAACATTTTGATTTAGCAAAAGCAAGGGGGAAGAGCGCGCCCCCTCTTCTCCAAAGCATACCCATTGTTGCACGCACACACAAACACACACACACGCACACACAATCCAGTCGGGGATCCACCAGCTATCTTTTACAAATGGCCATAAAGAACCTGGTGAAGTTTACACAGAGAGAGAGAGAGAGATGGAGAAGCCCAACAGAGATTTTTGTCTTGCAATCACTCCGGGCGGATCCGTCAACAAGGAGCTCCTTTCTTCAACTGGCGTTTGGTAAGGACGTACTTGAAAAATTCGTAGACGGACCAGGCGATGGCGGTCGAAGGCATCTGGTAGATGACGCGTGCTTGGACCCCCTTAAAATACCCCGGGACCCCTCCCAGTTGATAGACTGTTCTAAAGGCGTTGGCCATGCCGGAGAGGTGGCCGCTGATGTTGACGGAACTCAACGCCAGGTTCTCCTGCGTGTTGAGCAAGGTCTTGCAAACGTCTAAGGGGGTGGTGGCGGCGGCCGCCACCGCTCCCGCCACAGCCCCCGAGATGATGTGCGAGCGAGGGTTGTACTGCCGCCGGGGGTTGATCTGTTCCTGCATGAACTCGTAGGTGATGAAGTGGATGGCTTGAAAAGGGATGTTCATGGTGAGCTGGGTGGTGTAGCTGCGGTAAAAGGCACCCAAGCCTTCAGTCCGATGCACGGCCCGGATACATTCCGTGACTGTCTTGTGCGGGGAATTGTACATCTGCATGCGCTGCTTCACCACTGGCGGCCGGAGATCAGACCGTTGCGCACGTCCGCGGGTAAGAAAGGAAAGCGGAGCGAAGGAACAACATAGAGACGACAAACAACAACAACGACAAAAGAAATGCAAGTTAGATCAAGGTCACACATATGAATGGAAGATCCCCATTTACAGTAATCCCTCACTACTTCGAGGTTCATCTTTGGCGGATTCGCTACTTCACGGGTTTTCAAAGGGGGCTTAAATCCATTGAAAATTTTAAATCCATTAAAAAGTCATAAATTTCTTCTACAGTATTACTGTACTCTACTAAAGAAACTGGTAGGATATCACATGTAGTTCCAGCTGAGAAACATTAGAGAATGACTGTTTAATGCAAAGGGTGGGTTTTAAAAGTCCAAATATGCGTTAAAATACATTAAACATATATACAGTGTTCCCTCAATTTCCACGGGGGATGCGTTCTGAGACCGCCCGCGAAAGTCGAATTTCCGCGAAGTAGAGATGCGGAAGTAAATACACCATTTTTGGCTATGGACAGTATCACAAGCCTTCCCTTAACATTTTAAACCCCTAAATTACCATTTCCCATTCCCTTAACAACCATTTACTCACCGTTATTACTGGTATTCACCATTGAATAAGACACTTAGTGATCCTGATATTTATAAACATAATTATTTATTAACAATAATTATTTTTTTTGTTATTTATTTGCAAAAATTATTAGTTTGGCAATGACATATGACGTCATTGGGTGGGGAAAACCGTGGTGTAGGAAAAAACCCGTGAAGTATTTTTTAATTAATATTTTTTGAAAAACCGTGTTATAGGCTATTTGCGAAGTTCGAACCCGTGAAAATCGAGGGAACGCTGTACAGCGTTCCCTCAATTTTCGCGGGTTCGAACTTCGCGGAAAGTCTATACCACGGTTTTTCAAAAATATTAATTAAAAAATACTTTGCGGGTTTTTTCCCTATACCACGTTTTTTCCCACCCGATGACGTCATATGTCATCACCAAACTTTCATCTGCCTTTAATAAATATTTTTTTAATAAACTTTACTAAATAAACATGGTGAGTAATAATCTAAATGGTTGTTAAGGGAATGGGAAATTGTAATTTAGGGGTTTAAAGTGTTAAGGGAAGGCTTGTGATACTGTTCATAGCCAAAAATAGTGTATTTACTTCCGCATCTCTACTTCGCGGAAATTCGACTTTCGTGGGCGGTCTCGGAACGCATCCCCCGGGAAAAGCGAGGGAACACTGTATCTTTCCTCTACTTCACGGAAATTCGTTTTTCACGGATGGTCTTGGAAGAGATCCCCCGCAAAAAACGAGGGATCACTGTATAGGAAGGGCCACCTGGGAGCAAGGCAGAAACGTTGCAGTGGCGACTTTGGGTGATTTAGCAGATTTAGCATATAAATCCAATAAATCTAATCTAATCTGCCAGACCTCTGACACTTCAGCCCATTTCTTCTGCATCCGGGAAGGTTTTCCTGAAGTCCTCGGCAGCCGATAACAGAGCTCCAGAGTGATCTAGACCTCATGTCAGTGTAATCCTAGTCTCACACTACTTCTTCCTGTACTTCTGCTCCTGTATATGTCAGCATTAAATGTTTTATTTCCTTTTTCTCTGGGAACAGAGAAGCAGAGCGCTGACATGCAAAATTATGCCTTGCTCAAACTGCCCAAGGAGCTGCGGATACAGTTCTACAGAGGAATCATTGAGTCTGTCATCTGCACCTCTATAACTGTCTGGTTTGGTGCTGCAACCCAACAGGACCGACACAGACTTCAGAGGAGAATCAGAACTGCAGAAAAAACAGTTGCTGCCAACCTGCCTCCCATTGAGGGCCTGTATACTGCACGAGTCAAAAAGAGGGCGGGGAAAATATTTACTGACCCCTCACATCCTGGACACAAACTGTTTCAACTCCTACCCTCAAAACGTCGCTACAGAGCACTACACACCAAGACAACTGGATACAAGAACAGTTTTTTCCCGAACGCCATAACTCTACTAAACAAATAATTCCCTCAACACTGTCAGACTTTCTACTAAATCTGCACTTCTATTCTACTAGTTTTTCTCATCATTCCTATCACCCATTTCCTCCCATGTTGACTGTATGACTGTAACTTGTTGCTTATATCTTAAGATTTTTATTAATATTGCTTCTTCATTGCTTATTTGACCCCTATGACAACCATTAAGTGTCGTACCACATGATTCTTGACAAATGTATATTTTATTTTATGTACGCTGAGAGCATATGCACCAAGACAAATTCCTTGTGTGTCCAATCACACTTGGCCAATAAAATTCTATTCCATTCTATTCTATAATGTAATATGTCATACAACATGGCTGCACTCTTGCTCTTATTGCTACGAGAATAAGATTCCATTGCTCTGAAGAAGAAATGGGCCGAGGTGTGCAAGGCCTGGTTGCAACTATCTGAAAGTAAGTAGTAGGGCAGCTCCACTTCCGTTTTGTTTCCGAACTTCCGATTGGCCCGTTGGGCCGTTTTTTGATAATCCCCAAAGCCTGGGGAGAGCAAAAACGGCCGAAAAGGCCGAAAATCAGCTGGCCAGATGTGGTTCCATGTGCCACCTGTGGCCACGTGTGCCATAGGTTCACCATCACTGCCCTGTGATGTTGAAATGCATTCCATGTATCTCTCTTAGAATCTGGTGCGCCAGTTGCGGCCCTATTTGGACCGAGAGTCATTGCTCACAGTCACTCATGCCCTCATCACCTCAAGGCTCGACTACTGTAATGCTCTCTACATGAGGCTACCTTTGAAAAGTGTTCGGAAACTTCAGATCATGCAGAATGCAGCTGCGAGAGCAATCATGGGCTTTCCCAAATATGCCCATGTTACACCAACACTCCGCAGTCTGCATTGGTTGCCGATCAGTTTCCGGTCACAATTCAAAGTGTTGGTTATGACCTATAAAGCCCTTCATGGCACCGGACCAGGATACCTTTGGGACCGCCTTCTGCCGCACGAATCCCAGCAACTGGTTAGGTCCCACAGAGTTGGCCTTCTTCGGGTGCCGTCGACTAAACAATGTCGTCTGGCGGGACCCAGGGGAAGAGCCTTCTCTGTGGTGGCTCCAACCCTCTGGAACCAGCTCCCCCCTGAGATTAGGATTGCCCCCACCCTACTTGCCTTTCGTAAACTCCTTAAAATCCACCTCTGCCGTCAGGCATGGGGGAACTGAAACATCTCCCCCTTACCCATGTTGTTCTGGTGTTTGATTGATTGTGTGCTTGGTTTTTACATATATTGGGGTTGTTTTTTATGATTTTTTAGCCTAAAATTGTAATTGGATTGGTGGGTATTGGATTTGTCTCTATGTACTGTTTTGCCATTGTTGTGAGCCGCCCCGAGTCTGCGGAATGGGGCGGCATATAAATCCAATAAATCTAATCTAATCTAATCTTCTGATATCCCATATGGAACCCTGACGTGCAATATAATGCCTATCTCAGGTCATTTTTGAATTGTCCTTCCCTTCTCTCGGCCTCGCTGGGCCACTTGCCCCAAACTGGATTACCTTCAGCTGGGTTCATGACGCCATCGTGAAGAAGGGTAGCCATACTGCCAGCCATGCCTGCAAAAGAAGAAATGAAGACAGACCCCTTTCACAAAGGAAGTTTTGACAAGCCAACCCTGGTTCTGTGCACAAAACATTGTACCCTTAAGAATTAGCAATCAACACATCAGCCTCCAGGCTCATTATAGACGTTAGAAACCAACCTAATATACAGCAGATCATTTGAAAAAGAACATTCAGTATCACAGGTGTATTGTATATAAACATAGAAGACTGACGGCAGAAAAAGACCTCATGGTCCATCTAGTCTGCCCTTATACTATTTCCTGTATTTTATCTTAGGATGGATCTATTTTTATCCCAGGCACGTTTCAATTCAGTTCCCGTGGATTTACCAACCACGTCTGCTGGAAGTTTGTTCCAAGGATCTACTACTCTTTCAGTAAAATAATATTTTCTCATGTTGCCTTTGATCTTTCCCTCAACTAACTTCAAATTGTGTCCCCTTGTTCTTGTGTTCACTTTCCTATTAAAAACACTTCCCTCCTGAACCCTATTTAACCCTTTAACATATTTAAATGTTTCGATCATGTCCCCCCTTTTCCTTCTGTCCTCCAGACTATACAGATGGAGTTCATTAAGTCTTTCCTGATACGTTTTATGCTTAAGACCTTCCACCATTCTTGTAGCCCGTCTTTGGACCCGTTCAATTTTGTCAATATCTTTTTGTAGGTGAGGTCTCCAGAACTGAACCCAGTATTCCAAATGTAGTCTCACCAGCGCTCTATATAAGGGGATCACAATCTCCCTTTTCCTGCTTGTTATACCTCTAGCTATGCAGCCAAGCATCCTACTTGCTTTTCCTACCGCCCGACCACACTGCTCACCCATTTTGAGACTGTCAGAAATCACTACCCCTAAATCCTTCTCTTCTGAAGTGTTTGCTAACACAGAACTGCCAATGCAATACTCAGATTGAGGATTCCTTTTCCCCAAGTGCATTATTTTACATTTGGAAACATTAAACTGCAGTTTCCATTGCTTTGACCATTTATCTAGTAAAGCTAAATCATTTACCATATTACAGACCCCTCCAGGAATATCAACCCTATTGCACACTTTAGAGTCATCGGCAAATAGGCAAACCTTCCCCACCAGACCTTCCCCTCACAAACACATTAAAAAGAATAGGACCCAGAACTATTAATATACTTAATAGTCACATACAAAAGGAATAAAGTGTTCCCTGGATTTTCGTGGGTTTGAACTTTGCGAATAGCCTATACCACGGTTTTTCAAAAAATATTAATTAAAAAATACTTCGCTTTTTTTTTCTATACCACGGTTTTTTTCCGCCCGATGACATCATACATCATCGGCAAACTAATATTTTTTGCAAATAAATCATTATTGTTGATAAATAATTATGTTTATAAATATCAGGATTACTAAGTGTCTTATTCAATGGTAAGTACCAGTAATAATGGTGAGTAAAAGGTTGTTAAGGGAATGGGAAATTGTAATTTAGGGGTTTAAAGTGTTAAGGGAAGGCTTGTGATACTGTCCATAGCCAAAAATGGTGTATTTATTTCTGCATCTCTACTTCGCGGAAATTCGACTTTCGCAGGCGGTCTCAGAACGCATCCCCCGCGAAAATCGAGGGAACACTGTATAAGTAATTGCGTTTAACAGCTGTGAAACAATTTCTTTTAAAATATCTGAAGGTACCAAATGAAAACCTTCACAATGACAAGTTTTAAAAATATCTAAAATCTATCATTATATGCCGCCCCGAGTTTGCGGAGAGGGGCGGCATATAAATCCAATAAACCTAAACCTAAATCTATCCATGAACTTACCAACAGCATGGCTGGGAAGAATAAAAGGTTTTCTTTCTCATTTTTTTTTTTAAAGGATATGTTGCCTAGATTTACAGATAATAGAAATATACAACCTGAGGCTCTGTTATTGCTGGCAGCCAATCAGAACTCCTTCAAAAATTACCATTAAATTACAACTTTCAGTGTGATAGAAGATGTTAGCAGGGATTATTTAACCTCACCAACTCAAGAAGTATTCAGCAAGTTACTCAAAAGGCACAAGTTAACTAAAAAACCCTCTTTGCTCTATATATAAAACCAGAAATACAGTCATTTGAACTCAATTATCAGTTATAACATATGACAAAAGATTCCCTTTGTGGCTGCAGAGAACATTCACAATTGCCTTAATAATGACAGCAAAAGCTATTACTGTAGATCAAGGATGTCCAATCTTGTCAACTGTAGGATTTAAAGACTTCAACTCCCATGCTGACTATGAATTATCTATTTATTTATCTATCTGTCTATTTTATTCACTAAGCATGAAACTCCATTAACTGAACATTTTAAAAAATGTCACAAATACTGGTGCTAATGGTTGATACGGGTTATTATTATTGTTGTTATTATTATTATTTATTAGATTTGTATGCCGCCCCTCTCCGTAGACCCGTTATTACTATGACTATTAGTATTATGAATAGAATAGAATAGAATAACAGAGTTGGAAGGGACCTTGGAGGTCTTCTAGTCCAACCCCCTGCTTAGGCAGGAAACCCTACACTACTTCAGGCAAATGGTTATCCAACATCTTCTTTAACACTTCCAATGTTGGAGCATTCACAACTTCTGGAGGCAAGCTGTTCCACTGATGAACTGTTCTAATGTCAGGAAATTTCTCCTTTGTTCAGCATAGCTGGCTGGAGAATACTGGGAGTCGAAGTCTGAAAGTTGCCAAGTTTGGGGACCCCTGCTCTATATGGGGAAAAAAACCATAATGATGATTGAAATAAAATGTCAAGTATCCATGTAAAATACATAGAAACATAGAAGACTGATGGCAGAAAAAGACCTCATGGTCCAGCTAGTCTGCCCTTATACTATTTCCTGTATTTTATCTTACAATGGATATATGTTTATCCCAGGCATGTTTAAATTCAGTTACTGTGGATTTACCAACCACGTCTGCTGGAAGTTTGTTCCAAGGATCTACTACTCTTTCAGTAAAATAATATCCCCCAACTAACTTCAGATTGTGTCCCCTTGTTCTTGTGTTCACTTTCCTATTAAAAACACTTCCCTCCTGAACCCTATTTAACCCTTTAACATATTTAAATGTTTCGATCATGTCCCCCCTTTTCCTTCTGTCCTCCAGACTATACAGATTGAGTTCATTAAGTCTTTCCTGATACGTTTTATGCTTAAGACCTTCCACCATTCTTGTAGCCTGTCTTTGGACCCGTTCAATTTTGTCAATATCTTTTTGTAGGTGAGGTCTCCAGAACTGAACACAGTACTCCAAATGTGGTCTCACCAGCGCTCTATATAAGGGGATCACAATCTCCCTCTTCCTGCTTGTTATACCTCTAGCTATGCAGCCAAGCATCCTACTTGCTTTTCCTACCGCCCAACCACACTGCTCACCCATTTTGAGACTGTCAGAAATCACTACCCCTAAATCCTTCTCTTCTGACGTTTTTGCTAACACAGAACTGCCAATGCAATACTCAGATTGAGGATTCCTTTTCCCCAAGTGCATTATTTTACATTTGGAAACATTAAACTGCAGTTTCCATTGCTTTGACCATTTATCTAGTAAAACTAAATCATTTACCATATTACAGACCATAATTCCCCTTGTGCATCTTAAAATCAAACCAAACATGAGAACAGCACTCAGCAGCCTTCATTAAAATTGTACTGAACTACAAATTATTAATCTTGTGTAAACCCAAATTCTGCACTATATAGGAAGGCTAAAATTTAAAAATCTTTGAAGTCCACATGTCATAGAACCAAATTTGCCTACCCCTGATCTAGTGGGACCAAGAAGTAAGGCATCCGACATGGTAGCAGAAATACGATTGGCATATGCCCCCCCCAAAAAAAATAATCTGGGTCTTCATTTTACCAACCACAGAAGTATGGAAGGTTAAGTCAACCTTGATCCGGTCAGAATCGAACTCCCGTCTTTGGGCAAAGTTCGCTTACAATACTGCATTCTAATCCCTGTGCTGCTATGGCTCAATTAACTGCACATTTAATCTCTATTTTTTTGTATATTCAGAGAAATGCACCATTTTCGATTTCAGTGTCTTCCAAGCAAACAGGAATTGGGAGGCATACGTTTAAATATTAGCAACCTACGGATTCTTTCATTCAGTGCAGTGGTGGGTTGCTACCAGTTCGTCCTGGTACAGGCGAACTGGTAGTGGCAGCGGTGGGAGGCTCGGATATAACCACAGATAATCTGCACATGCGCAGAAGGTTCTGTGCATGTGCAGAAGTTCCCCACGTACATGTTCGCAATTCTGAACCAGTAGCGAAGGTAAATGAAACCTGCTATTGATTCAGTGCCAAAATGATCTAAATAAAACGAACAAAAATCAAGTGAAAAGCTATTTGTGTTAATTGGAGGATAATAGAAACGCAATTAGATGCATATTTGCGAACTGCCCATTAAGAGACCACAGAATTTATTCTAGCACATAATTTGCCATGAAGCAAATTAAGAAGCATCAACGTAGATCCTAAAAGCAGAAATTCCAATTAAAGAATCGGAATGCCTTTTGGGTGTCATATTCTGGAGAGAAAGACTGGTAAATTTTTAAAGACAGCTGGTCGATTATAATGGGAAGTAAAAATGTCGCACCAGAGGTAGAGATTGGAGCGATCCAGCCAGCTTGTAATTTTATATTCATTATAGCACGGCCAAATTTGGTAAGATTTAGCAGCGATAAAACAGATCTCCGGAGAGAAGCGAACCCCAAAATCTAAGAACCAAAATTTTCCTAGAAATTTGCCCGTGTTAGACCGACAAGCTATTTCCGACCACTCCTTCCCAGAGCCCAATCAGAGGTATTTATGATCAAAACACTTTGACATCTAACTTTTAGAGGAACTGGAGCACTACGTATCTTCGGTATTCTTCATACATTCGTGCCTCTAAAACTGAGCAGGTGCCTGTAGGAAATAGACAAGAGGTTGAAGGTTGCAAGAGCGCCTAGGTTGCCAAAGACGGAGTCTTC
The DNA here is from genome assembly GCF_031021105.1 of Erythrolamprus reginae. Taxonomy (NCBI): domain Eukaryota; kingdom Metazoa; phylum Chordata; class Lepidosauria; order Squamata; family Dipsadidae; genus Erythrolamprus; species Erythrolamprus reginae. The sequence goes on along the minus strand of NC_091961.1, from coordinate 7,243,012 downwards.
CAAGCGTCTTGTGTTTTGTCTCTCTCCAGAAGCAGAAATTGCATGCTGAAGATGTCAGACCACATGAAAAAGGACGCAAGTCAAGTCAAAGCGCCAAGACGGCACCCATTGGGTTATGTCAATATACCGTTGGCCAGGTGGCTGTTGCCTCCGTGTTGAATAATGTCACTTAAAGTGCGTTTCATTTTTTCGTAGCAGGCAAAATACAAGGCGTGGGCCGGGCCGGCCCCCAAGACGGTGACGTTAATGCCTCTCAGCGGCCTCCAGAGTCCTTCCGTGCGGACAATCTTCCTCAAGGCCTCGAAGACGCTCCGGTATTGAGCTTTGGGGTCAGGTTGCAAACTCTGCATCCGAGTCTACGAGAAGATAAAAAAGAAGATGGATGAGGTACAGGAGAAGAAGACACTCTGGGCTGGGAGACACGACTTTGAGGAGGAAGCAGTGGTTCTCAACCTTTGTAATGACACGACCCCTTAATACAGTTCCCCAATACATGCCTTCTACCGCACAAATCCCAGCGGCCGATAAGGTCCCACAGAGTTGGCCTTCTCCGGGTCCCGTCAACCAAACAATGTCGTTTGGTGGGCTCCAGGGGAAGAGCCTTCTCTGTGGCGGCCCCGGCCCTCTGGAATCAACTCCCCACAGAGATTAGAACGGCCCCCACCCTCCTTGTCTTTTGCAAATTACTCAAGACCCACCTTTGTCACCAGGCATGGGGGAGTTAGGATATTCCTTCCCCCTAGGCCATTACAAGTTATGCATGGTATGTTTGTGTGTATGTTTGGTTTTATAATAAGGGTTTTTAGTTGTTTTATTAAATTGGATTTTTACATGTTGTTTTTTATCATTGTTGTTAGCTGCCCCGAGCCTGCGGTGAGGGGCGGCATACAAATCCAATTAATAATAATAATAATAATAATAATAATAATAATAATAATAATGATGTTGTGGTGACCCCCAATCATAAGTCTAGCGCCAATTCTCCCGACAGAGCTTTAAGCTGATTGGCAGGAAGGTCAGAGGGACACCCCCACTGTAAACGTCTGATTGGTCGGATTGTAAAAATATGTTCCAAGGCGCCAGAATTTAGTTCCTAACACCATGGGAATTTTGCCTTTCTCGAGGTCTTAGGCGACACCTGTGAAATGGTTGTTCGACCCACCCAAAGAGATCCCGATTCCCAGGTTGAGAACCACTGCTTCAAATACTTCTTGACTGTTGGTTATGACCTATAAAGCCCTTCATGGCATCGGACCAGAATATCTCCGCAACTGCCTTCTACCGCACAAATCCCAGCAACCAGTTAGGTCCCACAGAGTTGGCCTTCTCCGGGTCCCGTCGATTAAACAATGTCATCTGGCGAACCCAGGGGAAGAGCCTTCTCTGTGGCAGCCCCAACCCTCTGGAACCAGCTGCCCCCAGAGATTGCCTTTCGTAAACTTCTTAAAAACTCACCTTTGCCATCAGTCATGGGGGAATTGAGACATCTTCCCCAGGCCTATATAATTTATGTATGGTATGTTTGTGTATATGTTTCGTTTTTAAATAAGGGGGTTTAGATATTTTTTAAATAAATTAGATTTGTCATTGTACCTTGTTTTTATTATTGCTGTGAGCCGCCCCGAGTCTGTGGAGAGGGGCGGCATACAAATCTAATAAATAATAATAATAATAATAATAATAATAATAATAATAATAATAATAATAACTTTTAAAAAAATATGTTTTATTGATACATTTTTAATAAACATAAAAAGTTCCATATCTATCTGAACATGTTGTCTGGGCAGTCCCTAACCTGTTTCTTTTAGTTAGATTAGAAGATAGGAAAAATGATTAGTTCCCACAATGCAATGGGGGTGGGTAGGAAATGCCTGTAAAAGTAGTAATTTTAAGTAGTAAAACGACTTCAGCTTCAACCACAACAACACACGAGCACGCCACAGATACAAACTTAAAGTAAACTGCTCTAAACCCGACTGCAGGAAATACGACTTTAGTAACCGAGTAGTTGATGCGTGGAACTCACTGCCAGACTCTGTAGTATCATCACCTAACCCCAAAACATTACTCTTAGTCTTAGACTATCCACTGTTGACCTCTCCCGATTCCTAAGAGGTCAGTAAGGGGCGTGCATAAGTGCTCCAGCGTGCCTTCCATACCCTGTCCTAATGTTTCTCTTTTACTAATACCATGTATATAAATATTATATCTTTGAATATCTCCAATGCATATGCGACAAAACAAATAAAGAAATAAAATAAAATGTAAGAACATGATTTTGGAACATGCCAGGAGAGGGCGCTGTAAGCCTGCCCAGGATAGCAGCGCCATCTCCAGCAAAGATTTAAACTTAATATTAACCGCTCCAAACTTGACTGTAAAAAATATGACTTCAGTAACCGAGTTGTCGAAGCGTGGAACTCATTACCGGACTCCATAGTGTCATCCCCAAACCCCCAACACTTTACCCTTAGATTATCTACGGTTGACCTATCCAGATTCCTAAGAGGTCAGTAAGGGGCGAGTACAAGTGCACTAGAGTGCCTTCCGTCCCCTGTCCTATTGCTCTCCTATATTTCCTATTCCTTTCTTCTATTCCTATATCTCTTCTTCTATTCTTTCATTGATAAGTTCTATTACTATATCTTCTCTTCTATTCTTTCTTAGATATATTTTACTATGAGTATCTCCTCTATAACCTTCATCATGTATTTTACTATGTGTATATAGATATATACCCACTAAAACCCTCATTGTGTATTGGACAAAATAAATAAATAAATAAACAAATGAATGAATGAATAAATAAAAAAATAAAAAAATTGTTGCAAGCCCTTTCTAGTCAATATGTGTCTAGATTGGGCCCAGATTTCAGCAATGGATACCCATCTTAAGCCGATATATAGTGTCCAGAAGTGATAGTCCCTCTAATGCCTTGTTTCTCAACCTTGGCAACTTGAAGATATCTGGACTTCAACTGCCAGAATTCCCCAGCCAGCTGTCAAGTTTAAAGTTTGTAAAAAGTGTACATGGTTGTAAAAAGTATTCTGCTGCAACTGGTATTTTATTAAATAATATATTACTACACCATTTGGTTCAGAATATTTTTTTCCTTGTTGTCCACCTCTAAAATCTAGGTGCGTCTTATACTCCCAAATACGGTAGGTTCTCCTCCCCCAAGCAAAGCCCGGAACATCATCCACGACAGATGCTGTAGCCCTATACTTCCTGCATCAAGCACTGACTGGTCTACCAGATTTAAAGCAGTCTTTTCTCCACCTCTTGTTGATTGAAAAATATCCCAGCGCAGGATGACACAGGACTAACGAATGGCATGATTTAAAATCCAAGTTGAATGCCTGCAAAACGCCAGATGTCTGACTGGACATGTCCAAACAGTGTAATATCGACCTGACTAATGCAGGGTGACTGTAATTCTGTTTTAAAAAATGCCACTTCTCTGCTTGTTAAAACATCTGAAAATGTATAACTCTGAACGTTTTCTACTCTGCAAGCATTAGCAGAAGATCCAACCTAATTCTTGGGTATATGCTTTATTTATTTATTTATTTACTTACTTACTTACTTACTTACTTACTTACTTACTTACTTACTTACTTACTTATTATTTATTTATTTATTTATTATTTATTTATTTAGTCCAATACATAATACACATTGAAGAGAAAGATATGTAATAATATAAGTAAAGAAAAGAATAGAAGAAAAGATATAAAGGTGAATATATCTGAAAGGAAGAAAAGATAAATGAGATAAGGAGAGACAATTGGACAGGGGACGGAAGGCACACTGGTGCACTTATGCATGCCCCTTACTGACCTCTAAGGAACCTGGAGAGGTCAATCATGGATAGTCTAAGGGGAAAATGTTGGGGGTTAGGGGTTGACACTACTGAGTCAGGTAATGAGTTCCACGCTTCGACAACTCGGTTGCTGAAGTCATATTTTTTACAGTCAAGTTTGGCGTGGTTAATATTAAGTTTGAATCTGTTGCGTGCTCTTGTGTTGTTGTGGTTGAAGCTGAAATAGTCATTGACAGCTATAGCCCAAACATCATCCCATTTTCCTGGGCATCATGGTTCTTAAATAACAATATAAGAAAGAAAGAGATATCTATGGAGATTCTTAATCATCCAAGTCATAAGGCTTTCTTTTTTCAAAAGGCAGCTGGATTTTCTTGTTTGTTTGTTTTTAAAGCTTTATTTATTCAATTTTTCATTTTTAAAAGCATCCCAATAATTTTACACAGATCAATACCAATCTCTTATATTGTATCAATTCTATAATCTGCTATGCATGTTAATAGGCTTTTTAGTTTCTTTTTTAAACGTAATTCTCAATTCTTAATTTTAACTATTATCTTGATGTATAGTTTTAATATATTGTGTGCCGCCCCACGTCTTCGGAGAGGGGCGGCATATAAATGTAATAAATAATAATAAAATAATAAAGAATTGTTATTTATATTTACATTATTTATGTATATTATTCATATGTACATAATTCTTATTTTCATATGTTCTTTCACATTGTATCACAGTTTTAAAATTTGTTTTCCATCCAATTAGGCCATCTTTGCCAAGTATCATAATACTTTGAGTTGTGTAATCCTTCCTTTCTTTCTTTCTTTCTTTCTTTCTTTCTTTCTTTCTTTCTTTCTTTCTTTCTTGATTGGATTTGTATGCCACCCCTCTCCGGAGACTTTAATCTCCATCGCCATCCATTTCTGGACATCTATATATTTTATCTAGGTTTTCTGGTGGTATTTGGATTTTCTTGGTTCAGTAGAAGCCAAAAAAGCTTGAATGAAAAGGAAAATGTTTTCAAGGAAAAAAATATACAATAAAGTCCAGTTGCCTTTTGGAATAAAACACCTTTGGGAGAAAAATATAGCTTCTTAGTTCATTCCAAGTTTCTGATTGCTGATGAAAACGTAGAAACATAGAAGATTGACGGCAGAAAAAGACCACATGGTCCATCTAGTCTGTATTTTATCTTAGGATGGATATATGTTTATCCCAGGCATGTTTAAATTCAGTTTAATAATAATAATACTAATACTAATAATAATAATAATAATAATAATAATAATAATAATTTATTGGATTTGTATGCCGCCCCTCTCCGTAGATTCGGGGCGGCTAACAACAATGATAAAAACAGCATGTGACAATCCAATAATAAAACAGCTTAAAAAGCCCTTATTTATAAAAACCAAACATACACACAAACATACCCTGCATAACTTGTAATGGCCTAGGGGGAAGGAATATCTCAACTCCCCCATGCCTGGCGGTATAAATGAGTCTTGAGTAGTTTATGAAAGACAGGGAGGGTGGGGGCAATTCTAATCTCCAGGGGGAGTTGGTTCCAGCAGGCCGGGGCCGCCAGAGAAGGCTCTTCCCCTGGGGCCTGCCAAACGATATTGTTTAGTCGACGGGACCCGGAGAAGGCCAACTCTGTGGGACCTTATCAGTCGCTGGGATTCGTGCGGTAGCAGGCGGTTCCGGAGGTAATCTGGTCCAATGCCATGTAGGGCTTTAAAGGTCATGACCAACACTTTGAATTGTGACCGGAAACTGATCGGCAGCCAATGCAAGCCACGGAGTGTTGAAGAAACGTGGGCGAATCTTGGAAGCCCCACGATGGCTCTCACGGCTGCGTTCTGCACGATCTGAAGTTTCCGAACACTTTTCAAAGGTAGCCCCATGTAGAGCATTGCAGTAATCGAACCTCGAGGTGATGAGGGCATGAGTGGATTTACCAACCACGTCTGCTGGAAGTTTGCTCCAAGCATCTACTATTCTTTCAGTCAAATAATATTTTCTCATGTTCCTTCTGATCTTTCCCCCAACTAACCTCAGATTGTGGCCCCTTGTTCTTGTGTTCACTTTCCTATTAATCTTTCCCCTTTCTTAGATGGTTGTTGATTATTAAACAAGTCAGCTGTTTAACTACCTAGCAGGCTTGAGCTACTGAACTTGCAAAATTCAAGGGAAGTTCTGCAAGTCTAAACAGTCTGATGGAATTTTTCGGCTTCTCTGTGAACAAAGCAGTCGCTCGTTCAAGCACACATCCTCATTTGGAAATTTCAGGTTCTTTCTTCTCAAGAGAGAAAAAATATTCCTGTTATCTCATAATACTTTGCTGAGAGAAACAGCAAGGCTTAAATCCCAGGCTTCTCAGTTACCCAAGTCTAGCAAATCCCACTTCCACGTAACCATCTATTTGAAAAGCCTGAACAACATGCAAATCTAATCCCAAAAAATCATTTTGTCAGTTCTAAATCCTCAGAAAATGCAGGGGAGGAATTACAGCGAATAAAGACCAATTTGCCAGCTGCCAAAATTCTTGGCTTTGGCAAATCCCATTAAAGAGAGCTTGTGCTCGTGGGTTTGTGTAGACACAGACCTACACCTGCAATTGAATGAAAGATCATGTAACTTTTCAAACCACTAGTGTAAAGCAAATTAAAGAACCGCGTCAAGGTTCTGATTTTTATACATTGTCTATATAATTTATTTTAATGAAAGATGAGCAACGCTGAAAATATTTCAATAGACACATTAAAAATAACCCCTTACTTCCTTAGTTACTAGTCCTTATGATTTGGGAACAAGCTGAAAAATACATGCATATGTCCAGCCTGACTTTCCAATTCTATGAAGTTCCTATGGTATTACTAGACGACAGAGATGGGATAGAAAAGCTAAAGAAGGAACTGGAGTTCGAAATATAATTTTATCATATTTTATCTATATCGGAAATTATTATATTTTATTCCATTTCATTTTAGACTCTCTTTTATTCCAACTTCATAAAATCTTATTTTATCCCAATTTCATTTTTAAATTGTATTGTAGCCAATTCCATTTTAAGTTATCAATTATCAAAATTATCAAATCTTAGTAATCATTTGTTTCTGGGATTTAGCACTTTGATATGGCTCAATAAAGACTCGTGTCAGGAACTGGAGTTGCTAGCTGTTTAAACTACAGAAGTTTGTAATCATCAAAACAATGTCTCATATATAATCCAAGTACGGCTTCTATTCTCCTTCCACAGCCTAACCAACTGATCAAAGTGGTGCCTGAGCTAGAATCTCGATCTAAGAATTTCCAAATGGTGGCTTTTCAAGAACCAACTAATATTGTATATCTCTGTTCCTTCCTTCCTTCCTTCCTTCCTTCCTTCCTTCCTTCCTCGCTCCCTTGCTCCCTCCCTCCCTTCAGGAAGGAAGGAAGGAAGGAAGGAAGGAAGGAAGGAATAAACTCCGTTTATTCTTTCAGGGAGGGAGGGAGGATCTCCGTTTATTCTTTCAGGAAGGGAGGGAAGGAGGAAGGAAGGAAGGATGGAAGGAAGGAATAAACTCCATTTATTCTTTCAGGGAGGGAGGGAGGGAAGAAGGAAGGATCTCCGTTTATTCTTTCAGGAAGGGAGGGAAGGAGGAAGGACGGAAGGAAGGAAGGAATAAACTACGTTTATTCTTTCAGGGAGGGAGGAAGGAAGGAAGGATCTCCCTTTATTCTTTCAGGAAGGGAGGGAAGGAGGAAGGAAGAATCGCCGTTTATTCTTTCAGGAAGGGAGGGAAGGAGGAAGGAAGGACGGAAGGAATAAATTCCGTTTATTCTTTCAGGGAGGGAGGGAGGGAGGAATAATCTCCGTTTATTCTTTCAGGAATGGAGGGAGGAAGGAAGGAAGGAAGGAAGGAAGGAAGGAAGGAAGGAAGGAAGGAAGGGTGTGTGTGTGTGATGAGTTCCTGAACTTAGCTGAACTTTACATCTCTCTTAAGACACAGTAATTGTCCCTAATAGTGTAAACAAACCAAGAACTTATTTCACGTAAAGCTCCTTCTGACTAAACGGGGTGTGGTGCTCAAATGTTTTCAAAAAACGCCCCTGATCCATCTCCTTTTCCTTTTCATCCCTGCTACACAAGCCGCCCCTGGAAATGAAGCTGCCTTGTGCGGCCCTGTTAAATAATGACTGGCCTTGGAGGAAACAGCGAGGAGACGAAAGAATGGAGGCCCCAAGCCCCAGTAATCCTCAAACCGAGGGTGGGACAGGAAAACCCAATCATCTCACATAACACACACACCGGATTGTTGTGGTAGGGGTGGTTGTTATTATCTGTCCTGCATCTGTCCGGGGATGATAAGTTCGGCAGCCAAGCTTAAAAAGTTATCTACAACCCTTCCACCAACTTTTTAAAACTCTGCACGTATTAGATACTATAGCAGTGCTGGCAAAGCTACCCTGTTTCCCCGAAAATAAGACAGCGTCTTATATTAATTTTTGCTCCCCAAGATGTGCTATGTCTTATTTTCAGGGGAGGTCTTTTTTTTTTCAATGAAGAAGAATTCACATTTATTGTTAAACAAAAAAAAAAGAACATTTATTATATACTGTACAGTAGGGGTTGGGCAGGCCGCTCGCAGCACGGTGCAGTGTGCAGTGGCATGGCAGAGCGGGCGGTGGGGGGGAAGCTGGCATGAGAGGCGCATGGGACGAACAGCAGCGAGTGGGCGGTGGTGTGACAGAGCGGGCAGTGTGGGGAGGGAAGCCGGTGCGAGAGGTATGGCCGGGAATGGTAGTAGGGTAGGGGATCCTGGGAAAGTTCTAAGTGTGAAAAATGGTTATTATGTTATTATTTTCCCCATGCTGTTGTAACTTCATTATTATTATTATTATTATTATTATTATTATTATTATTATTATTATTATTAATTGGATTTGTATGCCGCCCCTCTCCGCAGACTCGGGGCGGCTAACAACAATAAAAACAGCATGTACAAACCAATTAATAAAACAACTAAAAACCCTTATTATAAAAACCAAACATACACACAAACATACCATGCATAACTTGTAATGGCCTAGGGGAAGGAATACCTTAACTCCCCCATGCCTAGCGATAAAGGTGGGTCTTGAGTAATTTGCGAAAGACAAGGAGGGTGGGGGCCGTTCTAATCTCTGGGGGGAGTTGATTCCAGAGGGCCGGGGCCACCACAAAGAAGGCTCTTCTCCTGGGGCCCGCCAAACGACATTGTTTGGTCGAAGGGACCCGGAGAAGGCCAACTCTGTGGGACCTTATCGGCTGCTGGGATTCGTGCAGTAGAAGGCGGTTCCGTATGTATTCTGGCCCAATGCATGTAGGGCTTTAAAGGTCATTACCAACACTTTGAATTGTGACCGGAAACGATCGGCATCCAGTGCAAGTCACGGAGTGTTGCAGAAACGTGGGCGAATCTAGGAAGCCCCACGATGGCTCTCGCAGCCGCATTCTGCACGATCTGAAGTTTCCGAACACTTTTGAAAGGTAGCCCCATGTAGAGAGCGTTGCAGTAATCGAACCTCGAGGTGATGAGGGCATGAGTGACTGTGAGCAATGACTCCCTGTCCAAATAGGGCCGCAACTGGTGCACCAGGCGAACCTGGGCAAACGCCCTCCTCGCCACAGCCGAAAGATGATGTTCCAATGTCAGCTGTGGATCAAGGAGGACGCCCAAGTTGCGAACCCTCTTTGAGGGGGTCAGTAGTTCCCACCCCAGGGTAATGGATGGACAGATGGAATTGTCCTTGGTAGGCAAGACCCACAGCCACTCCGTCTTGTCTGGGTTGAGTTTGAGTTTGTTGACACCCATCCAGGCCCCAACAGCCTCCAGGCACCGGCACATCACTTCCACTGCTTCGTTGACTGATTAGATTAGATTAGATTTATTGGATTTATATGCCGCCCCTCTCCGAAAACTCGGGGCAGCTCACAACAAGATAAAAACAATACATAATAACAAATCCAATACCCACCAATCCAATTACAATTTTAAGCTAAAAATTCATAAAAAACAACCCCAGAATATTAAGAAACACGCATACAATGGGGCTGGACATGGGGTTCACCAAATGAACTGTTATAATTCAAGGACTATCTGTAAAACATTACTTTAGTAAAACATATGAATCTGAGGCTACCTATGAAAGCTGATTCCAAGGTGCCAGTTTAGCCCGCTCAAAACTTACAAGCCTTTAATCCTACTTTTCAACACAACTTTAGATTTAATTCGTCTGGCTGGGGACTTCATCAAACAGGCTGGGAATTTGGAGTTTTGTTTTTCATTTTTATTTGCTGCTGCCAAGCTCAAAGGGACATTTCAAAACAGCATGTGATTAATAATGCTGGGATGTTAAGGCCGGGCAAGAAGATCTTGTTCATAAAATAATAAATGTCTCTTTGTAAATATGAATTCCATGCTCAAAATTAAAAAAAAAAAAAGGCCGCAAACCCTTTGCTATCCTCATAGAGAGATAAATGCAACATCTAAAGGCCACAAATTAGACCTGCATTTAATGAGTGACACACCTATTTCTTAATTTACTCCAACAAAATTCACATACCAGTTTGCCAACGAAGAACGAGAAAATGCAATGATACATAATGCACTTAAGTGTGCAGTCTTGATTTTTTTTAAAGGCATAACTGGCAAACAGGTTTATTGGAGTCTATTGCACTATGAAGTGGAATATAACCCTAAGTGCTATTGCTATTGTACTATTTTATTTGGCTGGGTTTTATTGGCCAGAGTCAGCCTGGAGTTGGGCGATGCCTAAATTGAATAAATTAAATTAAAACGATCTGTTCTGAATTAAACATTAGTAACACAGTGAGGAATTAATAGCTCATTTTCTGCTTTAAAAATCAAAATAGCATTGGACAAAACTGAGAGATTTCTGCTATTAACAACGTAGAACAAAAACTCAAAAGTAGTGATGAGTTCTGGAAAAATTTCAGCTGGAATGTTTCCCTTTCCAACGGTGCAAAAGATTTTATTTATTTAATTTATTTATTTATTTTGTCCAATACAGAATGAGGGTTTTAGTGGGTACATATCAATATACACATAGTAAAATACATGATGAAGGTTATAGAGGAGATACTCATAGTAAAATATATCTAAGAAAGAATAGAAAAGAAGATATAGTAATAGAACATATCAGTGAAAGAATAGAAGAAGAGATATAGGAATAGAAGAAAGGAATAAGAAATATAGGAGAGCAATAGGACAAGGGACGGAAGGCACTCTAGTGCACTTGTACTCGCCCCTTACTGACCTCTTAGGAATCTGGATAAGTCAACCGTAGATAATCTAAGGGTAAAGTGTTGGGGGTTTGGGGATGACACTATGGAGTCCGGTAATGAGTTCCACACTTCGACAACTCGGTTACTGAAGTCATATTTTTTACAGTCAAGTTTGGAGCGGTTAATATTAAGTTTAAATCTGTTGTGTGCTCTTGTGTTGTTGTGGTTGAAGCTGAAGTAGTCACCGACAGGCAGGACGTTACAGCATATGATCTTGTGGGCAATACTTAGATCTTGTTTAAGGCATCTTAGTTTTAAACTTTCTAGGCCCAGGATTGAAAGTCTAGTCTCGTAGGGTATTCTGTTTCAAGTGGAGGAGTGAAGGGCTCTTCTGGTGAAGTATCTTTGGACATTTTCAAGGGTGTTAATGTCTGAGATGTGATATGGGTTCCAAACAGATGAGCTGTATTCGAGGATGGGTCTGGCAAAAGTTTTGTAAGCTCTGGTAAGTAGTGTGAGATTGCCAGAGCAGAAGCTACGTAGGATTAGGTTTACAACTCTTGAAGCCTTCTTGGCTATATTGTTGCAGTGGGCTTCCGCACTTAAATCTTTTGTTAGATATTATATCCCATCAGAAAGCAGTCAATCTGCATCAAAAAAATATGTTTCTTTTGCAAAAAAAAAAAAAAATTATATGCGAACTCTCATTTATTTCATATTTGGATTCACATTTCCTAAATCGACTCTACAAGGTCCATTTTTATTTCAAAACTCTTCTAAAATAATCCTGACCATTTCAAATGCGAAACATGTGTTTTACGCTTGACATCAACTGTTTCAAAACGAAAACAAGGGGTGTTTTATAATGGGAGATGGTTCGAATTTGAAACAATTTCACACACCACGCGCACAACACTTTTAAAAGTCAGGCTGCAATTTATCCTGGCTGAGGCACATGTTGCAAGACTTCTTTTTTTAAAATTTGTACATTTAAGGCAATATTACGAAGTCTGGAGTAACAGGCCAACAGTCCGGATTCTGACATAAAACAGTAACTGAAGCGACACAGGCCTTAAAATGAGATTCAGCAGGATACAGAGAAAGTCCCTGAAATGTTAACTTATGCTTTAAAACTTATCATAAATGGGAAATTTATGATAGGTTTTAAAGGCATACCCAGATCTCTCCAGCACTCCGCAGACTGCATTGCCTGCCGATTGGTTTCCGGATGCAATTCAAAGTGTTGGCTATGACCTATAAAGCCCTGGGCCTAGAAACAAGATCTAAGTATTGCCCACACGATCGTATGCTGCAACGTCCTGCCTGTTGGCGACTACTTCAGCTTCAACCGCAACAACACAAGAGCACACAACAGATTTAAACTTAATATTAACTGTTCCAAACTTGACTGTAAAAATATGACTTCAGTAACCGAGTTGTCGAAGCGTGGAACTCATTACCTGACTCCATAGTGTCATCCCCAAACCCCCAACACTTTACCCTTGGATTATCTACAGTTGACCTATCCAGATTCCTAAGAGGTCAGTAAGGGGTGAGCATAAGTGCACTAGAGAGCCTTCTGTCCCCTGTCCTATTGCTCTCCTATATCTCCTATACCTTTCTTCTATTCCTATATTTCTTCTTCTATTCTTTCATTGATATGTTCCATTACTATATCTTCTTTTCTATTCTTTCTTCTCCTGCCTTGTGTATCCCAGCAACCGGTGGAATCCCACAGAATTGGACATATTTGCCGCCTTAAGTTATTTTTAAAATGATAAAGGCGGGATACAAATAAACGAACTATTTGGCAAATGAACTACATTCTGGTTGTGCAATTTAGCAACGATTGTATTGTGCAAAGTGGAAGCAGCTTGCCTCCAAAAAGCCTCTTACCTCCACTTTGAAAAAATTGGAAACACAACTGTTGAAATCACAACATTGTGGGAAGCCAAGAGACTAAGCTGCAACCTTCAAAGCAACAAGGACTATTCATCCCCTAACTCTGCTTCCATTAGCTTTTGGGGGGTTTTCTAAATAATGACACAGTTGGGAGTGTTTATGCCACCTGAGTTCATAGTTGTCTGGATTTTAATCACTGTTTTGTTTTATTTCAGGTTTTGTCATTTTTCTCTTGCAGCTGTCTCGATAGCCAAGGCAGGAGATTCTCTGTCTTATCTCCACCGCAGTTATTTCCCAAAGATGCAAAAAGAGAGAGACTTTGTTAAACACTCAGTGATAGGAAATCTAATCAGGGAAACATAAAACAACCCCAAGTCCAACCAACCGGCAGGAGCAAAAATGCAAAGTAAACACATAACTGGGCAAAGAATTCGCTTTTAAATTCCTAGTCCCAATTTCCCCCCCTCCCCCCTGGCAGACAGTGATGGGAATTGCCCGTAATCATTCCTAGGAGAATTGCCAGAAAACATTAGTCAGTGCACATACTCAACAAATCTCGGAGCAATCACTCGTACACATACACATGCATACACCCGCCGCAAATTATGCAAGCTGCTGGCAACTCGTGCAATTAAAAAGTGAATGTTTTTTCTTAATGCAATTAACCCAGTCGGCCCCCACCCGCGTTGCTCTTTCTGCTGAACAAGGCTTGCTTTTGGATGGGTGCATATCTAGATCAGTGTTTCCACACCTTGGCAACTTGGAGATATTTGGACTTCAACTCCCAGAATTCCCCAGCCAGCGAATGAGAGCCAAAATTCAACTGCCCAGACACACATGCACTTTGGAGCTGAGCTAGGGCGACAGCTTGCGTGCCGGCAAATATGGCTCCGTGTGCCAGCTGTGGCACCCATGCCATAGGTTCGCCATCACTGCACTAGAACAGGGGTCTCCAACCTTGGCAACTTTAAGACTTGTGGACTTCAACTCCCAGAATTCTTTATCTATCTATCTATCTATCTATCTATCTATCTATCTATCTATCTATCTATCTATCTATCTATCTATCTATCTATCTATCTAATCTATCTATTATCTATCTATCTATCTATCTATCTATCTAATCTATCTATTATCTATCTATCTATTATCTATCTATTATCTATCTATCTATCTATCTATCTATCTATCTATCTATCTATCTATCTATCTATCTATCTATCTATCTATTGGATTTGTATGCCGCCCATCTCTGGAGACTCGGGGCAGCTAACAGCGACAATAAAACAGTGTACAGTGTACATAGCTATGCTATGCTATGCTATGCTATGCTGGCTGGAGAATTCGGGAAGATGAAGTCCAGAAGTCTTAAAGTTGCCAAGTTTGAAGACCTCTGGGATAGATGAAAGGAGAGCAACACAGGCTGTGTTCAACTTACAACAGTTCATTTAGTGACTGTTCAAAGTTACAACGGCACTAGATAAAGGGACTTATGTCCGTTTTTCACAGTGACCACCTTTGCAACATTCCCATGGTCAGTTGATCAAAATTCCAAAACTTGGGAACTGATTCATACTTATGATGCAGGATCATGTGATCCCCTTTTGTGATCCGCTGACAAAGTCCATGGGGAAGCCAGATTCACTTAACAATCGGATTACAGTGTTCCCTCGATTTCTGCGGGGGATGCGTTCCGAGACCGCCCACAGAAGTCGAATTTCCGCGAAGTAGAGATGCGGAAGTAAATACACCATATTTGACTATGGACAGTATCACAAGCCATCCCTTAACACTTTAAACCCCTAAATTACCATTTCCCATTCCCTTAACAACCATTTACTCACCATTATTACTGGTACTCACCATTGAATAAGACACTTCGTGATCCAGATATTTATAAACATAATTATTTATTAACAATAATTTTTTTTTGTTATTTATTTGCAAAAATTATTAGTTTTGCGATGACATGACGTCATCGGGCGGGGGAAAAACGTGGTATAGGGAAAAAAATGCAAAGTATTTTTTAATTAATTTTTTTTAAAAAAACGTGGTATAGGCTATTCGCGAAGTTCGAACCCGCGAAAATCGAGGGAACACTGTACTAGCTTTGCAACTTCAGTGATTCACTTAACAAGAAAATTAGTAAAATACGAAGCAAAACTCAACAAATGTCTCATTTAAGAACATGAATTTTGGACTCAACTGCGGTCTGGGAGTTGAAGTCCACAAGTCTTAAAGTTGCCAAGGTTGGAGACCCCTGCACTAGAAAATAAATTCCACTCTAGGTATATTCCAGTTACACAACACAGCTGCTGTGGCCTCAAACGAATGACCTTCTTGGCTGGAGTGCTTCGAAAGCCTTTTTATCAGGAAGAAGGCGGCTGCCAAGGCAGGTCTGTGATGCAACTTAGGACTTTTTCCTCTTACAGTTTATTTAATTTCAGAAGGGGGAGGAGGGAGGAGGCAACTGAGAGATGAGACAGAAGAAGTCCCCTGGATTGCTCTTGCTGAAGAAGGGACTTCTCAATAACCTGGAGAAGTTTCAAACCAAGCCTTGCAGTTCAAAACGTGTTTCCCCGCAAAATAGGACAGCGTCTTATATTAATTTTTGCTCCCAAAGATGTGCTATGTCTTATTTTCAGGGGATGTCTTATTGGGTTTTTTTTTTCAATGAAGAAGAATTCACATTTATTGCTGAACAAAAAAAATTGAACATTTATTATATACAGTATTGTACAGTAGTTGTCATCCCAAACCAGCATAACCAGACAAACTGTGAATCCTATCAAAAATTTCTTACTACTACAGAACCATTATTTCCATGTACAGTGGTACCTCATGATACGAACCCCTCGCCATACGAACAACCCAAGATACGAACCCAGGGTTCAGAATTTTTTTGCCTCTTCTTACGAACGTTTTCCATCTTACGAACCCGTCGCCGCTGCCGCTGAGAAGCCCCGCAGCCCGGCTGTCATCTTTTGAAACAGCCGAAGGGCTTCTCAGCGTCCTCCTGAACCCGAACGCCAAACTTGAACTTCCGGGTTCAGCGTTCGGGAGGCCGCCGAGAAGTCCCCCGGGCTGTTTCAAAAGGCGGTGGCGGTTTTTTGCGTTTTTTTCCCCTGCACGAATTAATTCATTTTACATTGTTTCCTATGGGAAACAATGTTTCATCTTACGGACTTTTTGCCTTACGAACCTCCCCCAGGAACCAATTAAGTTTGTAAGACGAGGTATTACTGTACAACAATTATACTTTCTTCAAATATATGCTATATATGTTCTGTACAGGAATGCTGCGAAACAAAACGTCTCCTACGTCTTACTTTTGGGGGACGCCTTATATTAGGCAATGAGCCTGGTTATGTGTTTCAAAATCTGGGTGCTTGACAACTGGTTATATTTATGAGGGTGGCAATGTCCTGGTATCACGTGAACCACTTTTTTGACCTGCTGACAAGCAAATCCAATACAGTGATCCCTCGTTTTTCGCGGGGGATGCGTTCCAAAACCACCCGTAAAAAACAAATTTCCGTGAAGTAGAGGAAAGATATTTTTAATGTATTTAACAAGTACAGTATTTGGACTTTTAAAACCCACCCTTTGCATTTGAACTCTGACGTCAGAAAAAGACCTCATGGTCCATCTAGTCTGACCTTATACTATTTTCTGTATTTTATCTTAGGATGGATCTATGTTTATCCCAGGCATGTTTAAATTCAGTTACTGTGGATTTATCTATCACGTCTGCTGGAAGTTTGTTCCAAGGATCTACTACTCTTTCAGTAAAATAATATTTTCTCATGTTGCTTTTGATCTTTCCCCCAACTAACTTCAGATTGTGTCCCCTTGTTCTTGGGTTCACTTTCCTATTAAAAACACTTCCCTCCTGAACCTTATTTAACCCTTTAACATATTTAAATGTTTCGATCATGTCCCCCCTTTTCCTTCTGTCCTCCAGACTATACAGATTGAGTTCATGAAGTCTTTCCTGATACGTTTTATGCTTAAGACCTTCCACCATTCTTGTAGCCCGTCTTTGGACCCGTTCAATTTTGTCAATATCTTTTTGTAGGTGAGGTCTCCAGAACTGAACACAGTATTCCAAATGTGGTCTCACCAGCATTCTACATTGCGGGATCATAATCTCCCTCTTACTGCTTGTTATACCTCTAGAAATGCAGCCAATCATCCTACTTGCTTTCCCTACCGCCTGACTGCACTGTTCACCCATTTTGAGACTGTCAGAAATCACTAAATCCTTTTCTTCTGAAGTTTTTGCTAACACAGAACTGCCAATACAATACTCAGATTGAGGATTCCTTTTCCCCAAGTGCATTATTTTACATTTGGAAACATTAAACTGCAGTTTCCATTGCTTTGACCATTTATCTAGTAAAGCTAAACCATTTACCATATTACAGACGCCTCCAGGAATATCAACCCTTTTGCACACTTTAGAGTCATTGGCATTAAACAGTCATTCAATAATGCTTCTCAGCTGGAACTACATGTGATATCCTACCAGTTTCTTTAGTAGAGTACAGTAGTACTATAGAAGAATTTTGTGAATTTTTAACGGATTTAAAATTTTCAATGGATTTAATGGATTTAAGTGCCCTTTGAAAACCCGTGAAGTAGCGAATCCGCCATAGATGAACCGCGAAGTAGCGTTGGATTACTGTAATTCATTTAACAACCGTGTTAATTACTTAACAATTGCTATTATTCACTTAACAACTGTAGCTGGAAAGGTCGTAAAATGGGACAAAACTGACTTAAATCTCTCCCTTAACAATGTACATTTGGGCTCAATTGTGCTCGTAATTCAAGGACTACCTGTATACTGCAAAACAAAGCAATTTTCCATCATTATCATAAGCAAGTTCTCCACCAAACGTGACCATCATCCCTCAAGGTTGATATTACCTGGCACATATTATATTACTGAGGTGTAAAATATGTGACAGAATTGCTCTTTTAATGCGGTAAGAAAGCTGGCTTAACAGGTTTACAGCAAAATGAAGATATGCTGCAGGCATTTCCTGATTCAGAAAAAAACAAAAAAAACTGCAGGAAAAAAAATGGCTGCCTTCCGTTGACGACCTGTACTGTATAGTCAAAAAGAGGGCCGTGAAAATATTTAGTGACCCTTCACATTTATTTATTTATTTTATTTATTTATTTATTAGATTTGTATGCCGCCCCTCTCCGTAGACTCGGGGAGGCTAACACCAATAATAAAACAGCGTATGACAAATCTAATATTTAAAATAATTAAAAACCCTTATTAAAACCAAACATACACACAAACATACCATGCATAAATTGTATAGGCCTGCGGGGAAAGGAGTATCTCAGTTCCCCCATGCCTGACGACAGAGGTGGGTTTTGAGGAGCTTACGAAAGGCGAGGAGGGTGGGGGCAATTCTAATCTCTGGGGGGAGCTGGTTCCAGAGGGTCGGGGCCGCCACAGAGAAGGCTCTTCCCCTGGGTCCCGCCAAATGACATTGTTTAGTCGACGGGACCCGGAGAAGGCCAACTCTGTGGGACCTAACTGGTCGCTGGGATTCGTGCGGCCAAAGTTGATCCTGGAGATATTCTGGTCCGATACCATGAAGGGCTTTATAGGTCATAACCAACACTTTGAGTTGTGACCGGAAACTGATCGGCAACCAATGCAGACTGCGGAGTGTTGGTGTAACATGGGCATATTTAGGGAAGCCCATGATTGCTCTCGCAGCTGCATTCTGCACAATCTGGACATAAATTGTTTCAATTCCTACCCTCAAAACCGCACTATATATCACTGCACACCAGGACACCTAGACACAAGGAGTTTTTTCCCCAACGCCATCACTCTGCTAAACAAATAATTCCCTCAACACTGTCAAACTATTTACTAAGTCTGCACTACTATTAATCTTATTGTCCTCATCACCCATCTCCTCCCACTAATGACTGTATGACTGTAACTTGGTTGTGCATCCTTACAATTTATATGGACTGGTTCCTAGTGTGATTTGATTGCTTATTTGTACCTGGACTATCATTAAATGTTGTACCTTATGATTCTTGACGAACTTATTTTCTTTTATGCACACTGAGAGCATGTACACCAAGACAAATTCCTTTTGTGTTCAATCACATTTGGCCAATAAAATTCTATTCTATTCTATTCTACTCTACTCTACTCACAGTATTGACTATCAGTACTTTAATCTTTGCAAATACATTAAAAAACATTTATTATATAGAATTTAGCTTTCCCAACCATTTTTGGCTAGGAGATTCCAAACACTAGAAATCGGTGTTTATATCACCAGTTCTTTTTTCTCCAACGGTCAACAAAAGCATCCTGTTTTGACCAAAATAAAAATGCTAATAATTTATACAAAGCCACACTGTGTAAAAAAAATGTTGGGTTTTATATTAGATTTGCATTGGGTTTCTTACATTTGTATTTTTTTTGTACTGATTTTATTGTGTAAGCTGCCCTGAGTCGACTGGAGATGGGCAGGCTAGAAATCCAATTAAAATAAGTAAGTAAGTAAGTAAGTAAGTAAGTAAGTAAGTAAGTAAGTAAGTAGTGATTTCTGACAGTCTAGGGGTCGTGATTTCTGACAGTCTCAAAATGGGTGAGCAGTGTGGTCGAGCAGTAGGAAAAGCAAGTAGGATGCTTGGCTGCATAGCTAGAGGTATAACAAGCAGGAGGAGGGAGATTATGATCCCGCTATATAGAGCACTGGTGAGACCACATTTGGAATACTGTGTTCAGTTCTGGAGACCTCACCTACAAAAAGAGATTGACAAAATTGAACGGGTCCAAAGACGGGCTACAAGAATGGTGGAAGGTCTTAAGCATAAAACGTATCAGGAAAGACTTCATGAACTCCATCTGTATAGTCTGGAGGACAGAAGGAAAAGGGGGGACATGATCGAAACATTTAAATATGTTAAAGGGTTAAATAAGGTCCAGGAGGGAAGTGTTTTTAATAGGAAAGTGAACACAAGAACAAGGGGACACAATCTGAAGTTAGTTGGGGGAAAGATCAAAAGCAACGTGAGAAAATATTATTTCACTGAAAGAGTAGTAGATCCTTGGAACAAACTTCCAGCAGACGTGGTTGGTAAATCCACAGTAACTGAATTTAAACCTGCCTGGGATAAACATATATCCATTGTAAGATAAAATACAGGAAATAGTATAAGGGCAGACTAGATGGACCATGAGGTCTTTTTCTGCCGTCAGTCTTCTATGTTTCTAAATAAATGAATAAATAAATTTAATTATATATAGAAAGAAGAAAGAAAGAAAGAAAGAAAGAAAGAAAGAAAGAAAGAAAGAAAGAAAGAAAAAGAAAGTCTTTGGAGAGGGGCGGCATATAAATCTAATTATTATTATTATTATTATTATTATTATTATTATTACATTAAATAAATAAATAAATAAATAAATACATAGTTTAAAACATTCTCCTTTTTTGGGGTGGGGAGCTGTTAAAAGCTGGAACTTTATTTTAAATGCATTGTAGAGTCTAGTCAAACGTCAGCCGCCAGAAACTCTGGTATAATGGCTTGAAGATCCCAGTATTTCAAGTGGCCTTTGAATCACTCTGCTGTATTAGGGCACCCGAGACTTTTTTTTAGCAAGTCACGATGAAGCTAAGTTTACTGGAAAAACAAGCAAGGCATGAAACCAAAGAATGCTTCCCTGCTTTTGTGATATAACAGGCAACCCACGTGCTTCCTGCAGCTGAGACAGTGCTGCTAAATTTCACCCCGGTTGTGTATTACCGCTCTCTGCTAAATAGCTAGGGAATACATTAACCCCTACTTGAAACGTCACCTAGAAAACAATGCAAAAACCTACCCAGGTTGCATTCCAGGTTGTCGTTTATAAGCCCGGCCTTCAGGCATCACCTTTGGAAGATTAGCACATCTCAAACAAGTCAAAGATACGTAGCCTGCTAACCCTATTTGTGCAGACAATCTGGCCTGGTTTCCAATGCCAAATAAGTTAATTATTAATAGGTAGTCCTCGACTTACAACAGATCACTTAGCGATCGTTCGAAGTTGAAATGGCCCTGAAAAAAAATATGACTTTTTCACACTTATGACTCTCTCATGGCAGTGATGGATTGCTGCCCCCATGGGGGGAACGCAGTGGAGGTTGTAAGGTTATGACCTATTTATTGAATACTTAATAGTATTTTTACTGTCCTTCCTTCTCTACTACCTTAGTATGATCCTTAATTACTTTTAAAATAGGGAAGAATTAAAAAGTGTGTTTTTACCTATAAACGCTTGAATCATTTTAACGAATTTCTCACTGAAGCCCCATAAATTTGGGGGCTCAATGGTGGGTGTAGACGGAGGGCTGTATTAGAATCCCTAGTCTACTTGGAGAAGAGTTCAATAGGGATTTAACGGATTGAATAACAATAAAACATCCCAGGCACACTCCAACTTCTCGTCCAGGTATTATTGTTAATAAATAATTATGTTTATAAATATCAGGATCACTAAGTGTCTTATTCAATGGCGAGTATCAGTAATAATGGTGAGTAAATGGTGGTTAAGGGAAAGGGAAATGGTAATTTAGGAGTTTAAAGTGTTAAGGAAAGGCTTGTGATACTGTCCATAGCCAAAAATGGTATACAGTGATCCCCCGATTATCACGAGGGTTCCGTTCCAAGACCCCTCGCGATAATCGATTTTTCGGGATGTAGTGGTGCGGAAGTAAAAACACCATCTGCGCATGCGCGCCCCTTTTTCCATGGCCGCACATGCGCAGATGGTGGAGTTTGCGTGTGGGCGGCGGGGAAGACCCGGGGAAGACCCAGGGAAGGTTCCTTCGGCCGCCCAACAGCTGATCTGCTCCGCAGCGCGGCAGCAGCGAGGAGCCGAAGATGGGGTTTCCCTGTTGCCCAGGCAACGGGGAAACCCCATCTTCGGCTCCTCGCTGCTGCCGCGCTGCGGAGCAGATCAGCTGTTGGGCGGCCGAAGGAACCTTCCCTGGGTCTTCCCGCCGCCCAGGCAAAGGGGAAACCCCAAGATCGCTTGCCCGTTCGCCCGCCCGCCCGGCTGCTCGCTTGCCGCTCGAGAGCAAGAGGGGGAGAGATAGAGAAAGAGAGAGAAGGAAAGAAAGAGATGAGAGAGGGAGGAAGAGAGTGTGAGAGAGGAAGAAGCAAGATAGAGAAAGAGAGAGAGAAAGAAAGATGAGAAAGGAAGGGAGTGACGTCATCGGGTGGAAAAATCGCGATATAGCGTTTCGCAATGATCGAGATCGCGAAACTCGGGGGATCACTGTATTTAGAATAGAATAGAATAGAATAGAATTTTTATTGGCCAAGTGTGATTGGACACACAAGGAATTTGTCTTGGTGCATATGCTCTCAACGTACATAAAATAAAATATACATTTGTCAAGAATCATGTGGTACGACACTTAATGATTGTCATAGGGGTCAAATAAGCAAGGAAGAAGCAATATTAATAAAAATCTTAGGATATACGCAACAAGTTACAGTCAACATGGGAGGAAATGGGTGATAGGAATGATGAGAAAAACTAGTAGAATAGAAGTGCAGATTTAGTAGAAAGTCTGACAGTTTTGAGGGAATTATTTGTTTAGTAGAGTGATGGCGTTCGGGGAAAAACTGTTCTTGTGTCTAGTTGTCTTGGTGTGCAGTGCTCTGTAGCGACGTTTTGAGGGTAGGAGTTGAAACAATTTGTGTCCAGGATGTGAGGGGTCAGTAAATATTTTCATCGCCCTCTTTTTGACTCGTGCAGTATACAGGTCCTCAATGGAAGGCAGGTTGGCAGCAATTGTTTTTTCTGCAGTTCTGATTCTCCTCTGAAGTCTGTGTCGGTCCTGTTGGGTTGCAGCACCAAACCAGACAGTTATAGAGGTGCAGATGACAGATACTTGTGATACTTGTGCATCTCTACTTCGCAGAAATTCGACTTTCACGGGAGGTCTCAGAACGTATCCCCCGTGAAAATCGAGGGAACACTGTAAAGTGAATATAAACAGCCATTTCTCATATTTAAAGCTATCACCTGAAGAGCACACGAAGGAAAGTAAATACACAGCCACAAGAATCTCGAATGTTAACAGCCTGAGGATCACAGTCCTATGGTTGGCTCCACGCTTTGGATATTTGTTTTAGAATAGCAAGTCATAAAAGTTGGATCACCTGACACATTAATGTAGGAGACGACCAGGCCGAGTCCAAAATCGGGGTCAAAATGTATAATCAGTTAGCCATCTCTGTGCCCCCATAAGAGTCTTAAGTCCAGTGCCCCCATCCCTTTGAACTCCGTTGGCACCAATGTGCCTTGACCTTTAGTAGTTTAGAATCTTGTGTAGGCAGCATTGCAAGATACTTCAAGTACTTTTGAATTCTAACCTGCTCCCTGTTTATTTGCACCGGACAGCCACATTGTAAACCATTCATTCATTCATTCATTCATTCATTCATTCATTCATTCATTCATTCATTCATTTATTGGATTTGTATGCCGCCCCTCTCCGGAGACCCAGGGCGGCTAACAGCAACAATAAGACAGCGTACAATAATAATCCAATAATAAAAACGATTAAAAACCCATTAATATAAAATCCAAACATACATACAGACATACCATGCATAAAATTGTAAAGGCCTAGGGGGAAAGAGTATGTATTTATTGATTGATTGATTGATTGATTGATTGGATTTGTATGCCGCCCCTCTCCGGAGACTCGGGGTGGCTAACAGCGACAATAAAACAGTGTACAATAGTAATCTGATATTAGAAATGATTAAAAATCCATTAATATAAAAACCATACATACAGACATACCATGCATAGAATTGTAAGGGCCTAGGGGGAAAGAGGATCTCAATTCCCCCATGCCTGGTGGCAGAGGTGGGTTTTAAGTAGCTTACGAAAGGCAAGGAGGGTGGGGGCAGTTCTAATCTCTGGGGGGAGTTGGTTCCAGAGGGCCGGGGCCGCCACAGAGAAGGCTCTTCCCCTGGGTCCCGCCAGGCGACATTGCTTGCAACATTATTTATCTCAATTCCCCCATGCCTGGCGGCAGAGGTGGGTTTTAAGTAGCTTACGAAACCATGGGTTAGAAAAGTCAGTGGCAGGGCTCTAAAGCCAAAACCAAATGCTCCACGTTATAGCTTAGCACAGTGATGCCGAACCTCTGGCACGGGTGCCACAGGTGGCACGTAGAGCCATATCTGCTGGCACGCAAGCCGTTGCCCTAGCTCAGGTCCAACATGGATGTGGGGCGGGCCAGTTGATTTTTGGCTTTCACGGAGGCTCTGGGAGGGTGTTTTTGGCTTCCAGAGAGCCTCTGGGGGAATGGGGGAAGGACCTTTTTACCCTCCACCAGCTCCAGGGAATCCTTTAGAGTAGTTGTTCTCAACCTAGGGGTCGGGACCCCTTTGGGGGTCAAAGGACCATTTCACAGGGGTCGCCTAAGACGCTGGGAAAAGACAAATTTCCCATGGTGTTAGGAACTAAAGCTTCTATTCTGACGCCTTGGAACATATTTTTACAATCCGACCAATCAGGCGTTTACATTGGGTGTGTCCCTCTGACCTTCCTGCCAATCAGCTTAAAGCTCTGTTGGGAGAATTGATGCTAGACTTATGGTTGGGGGTCACCACAACAAGAGAAACTGTATTAAGAGGTCGCAGCATTAGAAAGGTTGAGAACCACTGCTTTAGAGTCTGGGGAGGGCGAAACATGAGCCTACTGGGCCCACCAGAAGTTTGGAAAGAGGGGGCGGGGAAAGCTGTTTTTGCCCTTCCCAGCCATTGAATTGTGGGTTTTGGGCACTAGCGCATGTACAATAGCATGTGCGCATGCTATTTTATTTTAATTTATTTATTTGTTTGTTTGTTTGTTTATTAGATTTGTATGCCGTCCCTCTCCGGAGACTCGGAGCGGCTCAGAACAAAAAACAGTACAAATCCAATACATTAAAACAATTTAAAACCCTTAATATAAAAAACAATCATACATCTCATACAAACCATACATAAAATGGAAACGGCCCAGGGGAATCAATTTCCCCATGCCCGAAGACAGAGGTGGGTTTTGAGGAGTTTGCGAAAGGCAAGGAGGGTGGGGGCAATCCTAATCTCCGGGGGGAGTAGATTCCAGAGGGTTGGGGCCGCCACAGAGAAGGCTCTTCCCCTGGGTCCCACCAGACGACATTGTTTAGTTGACGGGACCCGGAGAAGGCCAACTCTGTGGGACCTAACCAGTCGCTGGGATTCGTGTGGCAGAAGGCGGTCCCGGAGATATTCTGGTCCGATGCCATGAAGGGCTTTATAGGTCACCCGAGGACGAAAAGGTTCGCCATCACTGGTTTAGCACCATAGACCTAATCTATTTCAGCTTGTGGATTAACTATAAAGATAAAATGGGAAATCAATTGATTCCCAAACTCCTTAGAAGGAACAAGAAAGAACAACTGAGCAAATTCCATTAATCTAACCCTCCCTACACTAAGAATCGTCCGGATAGATTCGATTTCAACTCCAATGCTTCACCATGCTGGCTAGGGATAATGGGAGTTGATTCCCAACTCCTCCAAAATGAACTAATTTGGAAAAAAAGCTAATTTAGCATAACTTTTTTAACCAAAACAAAAAGCAACCCTGGACTTTGGGGTTTTTTTCTCTGAAAACATTTTGTGCTGATGATATGGTTCTAATTCAAATATGACACTCAGGAATAAATAAGCAAGCTGCTGTGCGCTGCCCAACCAATTTGACTTGTCTCATCTTGCAAACATGCCCTAGTACATTTTAATTATCTGGATATATTTCAACCAAGCTATTATTCTCCAGAATACATCTAGATCATAGTAGGGCCCAAACACATGCCAAGCTAAGGATAGCCACAGGAAATTGTTCATCCAGATATACCAATATCTCTCAGAGATTTGGGGGTTCAACTGCAGAGAGAGAGAGGGAGAGAAATATATTTTGCAAGCTGCCCAGACACATTTAAGTATGAGCAACAGGTATATTTGCATATACAATAAAATGTAAATCTACCTACCATTGTAGCGACATATTTCCTTTTGGGATAAGCACTATTACCCAAAGTGTGCAGGGTGAGGAAAAAAATCAATAAATTCAAAGAAAAGTAACTTGAATGAAGAGGGGGGACATGATCGAAACATTTAAATATGTTAAAGGGTTAAATAATGTTCAAGAGGGAAGTGTTTTCAATAGGAAAGTGAATATAAGAACAAGGAGACACAATCTGAAGTTAGTTGGGGGAAAGATCAAAGGCAACATGAGAAAATATTATTTTACTGAAAGAGTAGTAGATCCTTGGAACAAACTTCCAGCAGACGTGGTTGGTAAATCCACAGTAACTGAATTTAAACATGCCTGGGATAAACAAATATCCATTGTAAGATAAAATACAGGAAATAGTATAAGGGCAGACTAGATGGACCATGAGGTCTTCTTCTGCGGTCCCGAAGGTATTCTGGTCCGATGCCATGAAGGGCTTTATAGCTCATAACCAACACTTTGAATTGTGACCGGAAACTGATCGGCAACCAATGCAGACTGCAGAGTGTTGGTGTAACATGGGCATACCTGGGAAAGCCCAAAGCTGCATTCTGCACAATCTGAAGTTTCCGAACACTCTTCAAAGGTAGCCCCATGTAGAGAGCATTACAGTAGTCGAACCTCGAGGTGATGAGGGCATGAGTGACTGTGAGCATGACTTTTTCTCAGAGTCAAGGCCATCTTGCCCTACACCTGGAGGGAAATATTTAATAAACATCTCATTGGGGAGCGTGCATTGATTGGACCATGTGATGGCTTTGTGGGTGCTTGGCAAGGGCTGGGACTTTCCTTTGCATGGGGAAAACCTGGAAGCTTTCAAATTTGGGTTTTCCCAGATGTGCCAACATGACATCTCTAATAAAATGGAACTTTGAGGAAACTCATGCCTTGGAGTTTTCTTTCGCTGGGGAGCGTCACTTGGAGCCCTGACATTAAGTAGGTGTTAAGTAAATATTGTAGCTTCTTTTCCAAGCTGGTTTATGGTATTTCAAACCTGTGATGGGCTGTGCATCACAATCCTGGTGAATATGGCACTCAGCATCCTTGGCTAGAGGTCTTCAAACATGGCAACCTCAAGACTTCTGAACTTCCAGAATTCTGCAAGTCTAAAATCCCATCACCCCACCACCGCTTGTCTTTATAGTCCAAATTAAAGTATTCAAGTTAAGGTTGCACAAATATATACTGCTCAAAAAAATAAAAGAGACACCTAAAAAACAGAATATAACTTCAAGTAAATCAAACTTCTGTGAAATCGAACTGTCCACTTAAGAAGCAACACTGATGGACAGTCAATTTCACATGCTGTTGTGCAAATGGAATAGTTGTGCAAATGAAATATTCCATGAGAATATCTCATTCATTCGGATCTAGGATGTGTTATTTGGGTGTTCCCTTTATTTTTTTTGAGCAGTATATTTTACCCCAATTCCACCAACAATTTTTTTCCAACCTACAAAACTTCCACTCAAGCCGCCCTCAAATGTTTGCAAATACCTGTGTAAGTATGCAGCTGGAATTTGTAATGGGAGTAGAGAGAAAGAGAATTTCCCCAACCTCAAGTAGCTTTTCTGTTTTACAGATCTCTAATCTGCTAAGCCTGCCTAATCACCATATTGGAAAAATTAAAGGGTATGCTTAAAATGGTTTATGTTGTTTTACGATCTTCCTCGGCAATGCCTTAAAGGATTTCCAAGAAAACCATTTAAATTTGTAGTTGTAGGAGGGAAGGGAATATGGTTATTTTCAAAATTTGATTATTGTCCAATTTTGTACATGTTGTTTACAGTATTTTGAACAAAAAATATTCATTCAATGGAAAATTAAATTAAATAATTAAAAGAGATGTAAGCATAATAAGTGTGTTTTTGTTTGAATTAATAAAACATTGCGTTTATTTACGTTGTACTTTGTTCTTAAATTCTTTCGCCCTCCTTTTCATTGTAAAAAAAATTGGTCACATGACTATACTTTGTGACTTGTAGCTAATAGTTCTGGCCATGCATTTGATTAAAATTGATAAAATTGAACGGGTCCAAAGATGGGCTACAAAAATGGTAGAAGGTCTTAAGCATAAAACTTATCTGGAAAAGACTTAATGAACTCAATCTGTATAGTCTGGAGGACAGAAGGGAAAGGGGGGACATGATCGAAACATTTAAATATGTTAAAGGCTTAAATAAGGTCCAGGAGGGAAGTGTTTTTAATAGGAAAGTGAACACAAGAACAAGGGGGCACAATCTGAGGTTGGTTGGGGGAAACATCAGAAGCAACATGAGAAAATATTATTTTACTGAAAGAGTAGTAGATGCTTGGAACAAACTTCCAGCAGATGTGGTTGGTAAATCCACAGTAACTGAATTTAAACATGCCTGGGATAAACATATACTGTATCCATCCTAAGATACCATAAAATACAGGAAATAGTATAAGGGCAGACTTGATGGACCAGGAGGTTTTTTCCTGCTGTCAATCTTCTATGCTTCTATGTTTCTAATTCACCAAAATTAAAATTTAATTCTCCATTCTGGATTGACTACTTTAACATATCATCTGATCCTAAAGTGGGCTTAATCCTACTGAAGAATAAGGCTATCTTGTACCAATAATCTAGACCAGGGATGTTCCATCTTTGGCAACTTTTAAAATTTGTGGACTTCAACTTCAAGAATAGCTGGTTGGGAAACTCTGGGAGTTGAAGTCCACAAGTCTTGAAATTGCCAAGTTTGGAACAACAACTGATCTGCAGCTAGCTGATTTCAAACCTGTCATAATTAAAAATTAGGCAGTCCTGGAAGGGAATGAATAAATGGAGGCGACACTTAAAAATCTCAGCTAAGGGCCCGGAAGTCAGTAAAATTTGATGGCAACATCAAATCTCATGCGCATCAAAATTCAGGGGGGTTTTTTAGGCCTGCTTGTGACAACTGTTATGAAATCCTCCTACCTAAAACAGAAGCCTGCTTTGTACAATGGAAACCACGGGTTGTTGAATAATGCCTTATGTCAGCGGTCTCCAACCTTGGCAACTTTAAGACTTGTGGACTTTGACTCCCAGTCGAAGTCCACAAGTCTTAAAGTTGCCAAGGTTAGAGATCCCTGCTGTATGTAAAAAAACATAGAAATGGTGGTAGAGTTTAGGAGAAACCCTTCCATCCTTCTACCTCTCACAATACTGAACAACACAATATCAACAGTAGGGATCTTCAAATTTCTAGGTTCTGTCATATCTCAAGACCAAAAATGGTCACCTAACGCCAAAACCATCCTGGACACAAACTGTTTCAACTCCTACCCTCAAAACGTCGCTACAGAGCACTGCACACCAAGACAACTAGATACAAGGACTTGATGAACTCAATCTGTATAGTCTGGAGGACAGAAGGGAAAGGGGGGACATGATCGAAACATTTAAATATATTAAAGGGTTAAATAAGGTCCAGGAGGGAAGTGTTTTTAATAGGAAAGTGAACACAAGAACAAGGGGACACAATCTGAAGTTAGTTGGGGGAAAGATCAAAAGCAACATGAGAAAATATTATTTTACTGAAAGAGTAGTAGATCCTTGGAACAAACTTCCAGCAGACGTGGTAGATAAATCCACAGTAACTGAATTTAAACATGCCTGGGATAAACATATATCCATTGTAAGATAAAATACAGAAAATAGTATAAGGGCAGACTAGATGGACCAGGAGGTCTTTTTCTGCCGTCAGTCTTCTATGTTTCTATGTTTCTAAGAATAGTTTTTCCCCGAACACCATCACTCTCCTGAACAAATAATTTCCTCAACACTGTCAAACTTTTTACTAAGTCTATTATTACTAGTTTTTTCTCATCATTCCTATCATCCTTTCCCTCCCACCTAGGACTGTATGGCTGTAACTTGTTGCTTGTATCCTAAGATTTTTATTAATATTGTTTCTTCATTGCTTATTTGACCCCTATGACAATCATTAAGTGTTGTACCGCATGATTCTTGATGAATGTATCTCCCCCCAGAGATTAGAACAGCCCCCACCCTCCTTGCCTTTCGTAAGCTCCTTAAAACCCACCTCTGTCGTCAGGCATGGAGGAATTGAGATATCCCCCTTCCCCCAGTCCTATACATTTTATGCCTGGTATGTTTGTGTGTATGTTTTGCTTTTTTAATAAGGGGTTTTAGTTACTTAAATATTAGATTTGTCATACGTTGTTTTATTATTGTTGTGAGCCGCCCCGAGTCTACAGAGAGGGGCGGCATACAAATCTAATAAATACATAAAATAAATAAATAAATAAATCTTGCCTTTTTATGTACACCGAGAGCATCTGCATCAAGGAGAAATTCCATGTGTGTCCAATCATATTTGGCCAACAAGGAATTCCTATTCTAATGGTATGTGACCTTGGGAGACAAGAGGAAGAGACCCAGACTAGACAACAGTCAGATAAGAAGTAGCTGAGTTCAAAGAAGGAATGAGGATGTAGCAAATATTGCAGAAGGGACCCCCTCTGTAATTTGGACTGTAAAGACAAGGGGGGAAGAAATGGACTCTCAGGCTTGCAAAATTCTGTTAATATAACCTTACTATAACACTGGTGATTTCTGGGTAAGGGTTGGTATTCAGGTGGTTTGGATTATTTCAGGCAAACCGGTAGTAGCATGAATCCCAGCGACCGGTTAGGTCCCACAGAGTTGGCCTTCTCCGGGTCCCGTCAACTATACAATGTCGTCTGGCGAGACCCAGGGGGAGAGCCTTCTCTGTGGCGGCCCCGAGCCTCTGGAACCAGCTCCCTCCGGAGATTAGAATTGCCCTCACCCTCCTTGCCTTTCGAAAACTTCTTAAAACCCACCTCTGCCGTCAGGCATAGGGGAACTGAGCCATCTCCCCTGGCCTATATAGTTTAGGCATGGTATGTTTGTTTGGATGTATTGTTTTAAATAATGGTTTTTAGATATCTTAATTATTAAATTTGCCATTGTATATTGTTTTTTATTATTGCTGTGAGCCGCCCCGAGTCTGCGGAGAGGGGCGGCATGCAAATCCAATAAATTGAATTGAATTGAATTGAACCTGCAGGTGGGATGCCATCCTATTAAGCCACGTTTTCAAGCATGCAAGCCACAGGGGCAAAGTGCATGTGTGGAATGTTGCGCACATGCGTAGAAAGTACGACTGCGCTGACATTTTCAATGCTGGCAAACTGGTAGGAAAATTATTATGAATCCCACATCTTTCCCGGGTGTGCTTTGTGTCTGGACACCTTGCAATAAGCTGTAAGTAGCTGGGTTCACCCAACACACCTGATCCCAAACCAGTCACTCACGCCCTTATCACCTCGAGGTTCGATTACTGCAATGCTCTCTACATGGGGCTGCCTGTGAAGAGTGTTCCGAGACTGCAAATTGTGCAAAATGCAGTCACGCGAGATATAGTGGGGCTTCCAAGATGTGCCCATATTTCAACATCACTCCGTGAGCTGCACTGACTGCCAATTGGTCTCCAGGCGCAATTCAAAGTGCTGGTTATGACCTATAAAGCCCTACATGGCTTAGGACCAGATTACCTACGGGACCGTATGTATCCCAGTGGCCAGTTAGGCCAGTTAGGCTTTCTCTGGCTCCCGTCGGCCAGTCAATGTTGTCTGGCGGGACCTAGGAGAAAAGCCTTCTCTGTGGCAGCCCCAGCCCTCTAGAACGAACTCCCTCCAGAGATACGTACCGCCCCCACCCCTCCTTTCGTAAAGCTCTGAAGACCCACCTCTGCTGGCAGACATGGAGGTCGTGAGTGATGAGATTGTCTCCGGCCGATATTATGAAAGATTGAATTTGATGAATGCATATGTCTGTATATGGAGTTTTTAACACTGTATCATTCTTTTAACGTAAATTAGATTTCTTTTATATATTGTTGCATTTATAATATTGTAGGCCGCCCTGAGTCGCTTTGAGAAGGGCAGCATAGAACTCTGATAGATTAGATAGGTAGGTAGGTAGGTAGGTAGATAGATAGATAGACAATGATAGATAGATGGATGGATGGATATAAATGAATGAATGAATGAATGAATGAATGAATGAATGAATGAATAAATAAATAAATAAATAAATAAATAAATATAGTGTGGCTTTAGCTTGTCGGGGGACAAGACCTCAAGAGTCCTCATGGGGAGGAAAAACAGACTTTCGATAGCCCTGTTCAATAGTCCAGTTTGTGCACAAATGCCATTTTTGTACCCACATTCCAGCACCCCCCAAGTTTGTGGTTGCATTCCAGCACCTTTTTACTTCCTGCTCAATTTGCCCTCCTGAAAAGACTGAACATGGTGTCATTAATTTTAACAGTGAAGCGGAGCACTGGTGGGGGGCATGGGGGTATATTCTCCCCCGCCAATTATGTCCCTCTCACCACAAAGGTGTCCATGGGCTTAATCTC
The DNA here is from genome assembly GCF_031021105.1 of Erythrolamprus reginae. Lineage (NCBI taxonomy): Eukaryota > Metazoa > Chordata > Lepidosauria > Squamata > Dipsadidae > Erythrolamprus > Erythrolamprus reginae. The sequence goes on along the minus strand of NC_091961.1, from coordinate 7,210,491 downwards.
CAGGTTTGGTTCCCCAGCTGAACAAGCCTTCGCTATTAACTTGATGCTCGAAGAGAGAAACAGGCTGTTCCGGTTAACAAGAGAGAAAGCAATATGCATACACGGGAGACTGTGAACTCAGGAGCAAGATTGCCCATTCAACATGCCACATGCTTTTTAAAAATGAGTAAGGGGGGAGCACAGTATGACTGGAAGACACCCCCCATTCCTTAATTCGAACTCCAAAGAGTCACGTCATTAAGAGGAGATCCTCCCCAAGATTCAAAATACAGTGGTACCTCTACTTAAGAACTTAATTCGTTCCGTGACCAGGTAGAAAAGTTTGTAAGTAGAAGCAATTTTTCCCATAGGAATCAATGTAAAAGCAAATAATGCATGCAAACGCATTAGGAAAGAAATAAAAGCTTGGAATTTGGGTGGGAGGAGGAGGAGGAAGAAGAAGAGGAGGAGAACAGTCGCTGGCGAAGGAAGAAAGTGAGGTGAGGGGAGTCAAAAAAAAACAAAACTTTAAGGCTAAAAAAAAAAAAAGAGGGACTCTGAGGCGGCAAGGAAGAACACACACCTAGCATACACTGGCTGCTGCTGCTGCTACCTGCTTCCTCTTCCTTCCCATGCTGAAGGGCAACCCTCTCCTCTCACTCGCTCGCTTTGTAGCCAGTACCTATCCTTCACTGTGGTGACTCCTCAGCTGCCCAGAGCGAAGGGAGCGTTTCTTTTCTCTGGGCACTGGCAGAGGTTTATTCCCTCTCCAAGCGCCCAGAGAAAGGAAAATGCTTTGTTTGCTCTGGACTGTCAAAGCCTCCTTAAGCGCCACCCAAAAGGCTCCTCTGGCAGCCCAGATGGCCGGGATTAAAGGGGGAATTGCAGGAAACTGTCCGGGCCTTCGTGCTGCTCTCAAATTTCCTGGCTCGTGTTCTTAAGTAGAAAATGGTTCTTTTTGTAAAAATCTTGAACACCCGGTTCTTATCTAGAAAAGTTCTTAAGTAGAGGCGTTCTTAAGTAGAGGTACCACTGTACTTTTAAAAGGGTCCTCGTTTTTTTGCAGCTCAGCCAACTACTTTCCCAAGTTTGGATCAGCGCCAGGAAAAATCCAAATAAAAGAGTTATGAATGCAGAACTTAACCACCCAAGCCACGGAACCTGTTTTTTTAGATAAAAGACGCAAACACCTGTCTTGTGGCACCGGGGCTAGTTCACCTTGCTGAGAACACAACCCGGTAACAACCTGCTCTAACAGCTACTCCAGAGTTAGGCGGTGTGACGGAAGGAATTCCTGAAGCCGGGGGGGGGGGATTCATACCACCGGATTCACCACGTACTCCACAGCAGAGTCGAGGGAGGAGAAAAGAAGAGCAACACGATTTCCTGCTCCTATCCCTATCCTGAGCTACAGGTGAAATCCACCTGCAAACCTCAAGGCCTTTCCTGATGCAACTTACCAGCACATTGCCACATTTTTTCTTAATGAAAGTTGTAGTACCGGACCTACACGCCCTCGGTGTTATCAGGCTCCACGCTGTTGCCCGTCCACACAAGGCAATTCAGGCTCCAAGCTGTTTCCCATACCGCATTTCGCTGGAGGAGTTACGCTATGTAAAAACACCTAACTGCCACTATTACAAAAAGTTCAGCCAGGTGAAGAAAGCATTGGTTTTTATTTTGGGGTGGGTGGGAAGCACAAGCTTTCTTTTTTTTTTTTATGCTAAGGGAACTCAGCCCAAGTTGAGCAATTCAGAACTCGAGCCCGATTTTGCTCAACCTGGGTTGCAAAAAGTAGCAGTGAAATTACAATCCAAACACTGTGAGGTTTATGTTCAGTTTGATACTATGATACTATTAGGAAAAGGAATAAACAAGGTTGCCACTTTTGTTGTATCAATTAGCTAAAGTGTATTAGGCATTTAAAAGCTGGCCACAAATGGTACACATACATACATACATACATACATACATACATACATACATACATACATACATACATACATTACAAAAAGATACTGACAAAATTGAATGGGTCCAAAGACGGGCTACAAGAATGGTGGAAGGTCTTAAGCATAAAACGTATCAGGAAAGACTTAACGAACTCAATCTGTATAGTCTGGAGGACAGAAGGAAAAGGGGGGACATGATCGAAACATTTAAATATATTAAAGGGTTAAATAAGGTCCAGGAGGGAAGTGTTTTTAATAGGAAAGTGAACACAAGGACAAGGGGACACAATCTGAAGTTAGTTGGGGGAAAGATCAAAAGCAACGTGAGAAAATATTATTTCACTGAAATAGTAGTAGATGCTTGGAACAAACTTCCAGCAGACGTGGTAGATAAATCCACAGTAACTGAATTTAAACATGCCTGGGATAAACATATATCCATCCTAAGATAAAATACAGAAAATACTATAAGGGCAGACTAGATAGACCATGAGGTCTTTTTCTGCCGTCAGACTTCTATGTTTCTATGTTTCTATTTACATACATACATACATACATACATACATACATACATACATACATACATGTATCTACGGAGAAAGGCGGCATACAAATCTAATAAATAAATAAAATAAAATAAAATAAATACATAGACACACACAACACGTATACACATACATTGGATTTTATCATGGATTTTATCTGTTCTTTATCATTTTATCCTACAACTTTTGATTGTGCATTCACAAAGTGTTTTTTATTTGTTTTAATAATAATAATAATAATAATAATTATTATTATTATTATTATTATTATTATTATTATTTATTAGATTTGGATGCCGCCCCTCTCCATGGACTCGGAGCGGCTCACAACAAATAATACACGAGATACAAATCCAATATTAAAAACAATTTTAAAACCCTTATAAAAAACAATCATACAGTTCAGACAAACCATACATGAAATGGAACGGCAAGAGGGATTCAATTTCCCCATACCTGGTGTCAGAGGTGGGTGTTTAGGAGTTTGCGAAAGGCAAGGAGAGTGGGGGCAGTCCTGATCTCTGGGGGGAGTTGATTCCAGAGGGCCGGGGCTGCCACAGAGAAGGCTCTTCTCCTGGGTTCCGCCACACGGCATTGTTCTGTGGACGGGACCTGGAGAAGGCCAACTCTGTGGGACTTAATCGGTCACTATTTTGGTCTTTGACTGTAATAAAATAAATTTGATTTGAAGTAGCAGTGAAGTTATTAACTTGATTTTGCCTTTTCCCTAGTTTCAGCTGTGAGTTGTTAAAAGTTATCTGACTATATACTGAGCAGCCTGCACTGGTTGCCGATCAATTTCTGGTCACAATTCAAAGTGTTGGTAATGACCTATAAAGCCCTACATGGCATCGGACCAGAATATGTCCGGGACCACCTTCTGCCGCACAAATCCCAGTGGCCAATCAGGTCCCACAGAGTTGGCCTTCTCCGGGTCCCATCGACTAAACAATGCCAGGGAAGAGCCTTCTCTGTGGCAGCCCCAGCCATCTGGAACCAACTCCCCCCGGAGATTCGAATTGCCCCTACTCTTCCCGGCTTCTGCAAGATGTTGAAGACCTATCTATGTCGCCAGACATGGGAGAAATAGCTATCTCTCCCCTCACACACCTTTTTATTCCTGACTGTAATATATGAGAATGGTGTGATTGCGCATTAATAATTGTTTTTTAATATCTATGGGTTTCAAATTTCGTTTTTTAACTTATATTGCATTTGTACCCTGTGTATTGCATTGTTGTTTTCGGAGGGGGGGGCATACAAATCTAATAAATATAATATATATATATATTATATTTATAATTATTATAATATATATATATATATATATGTAGATGGTTCTGAGTTCGGGTTTTGCCCCGTGCAATATTTTGAGTGTCTATGCGACGTTCCGGTGAAATCACATTCACCATCATCAGGCTGAAATTGTTAGCTTTCTGCTGCTGTAAATATAGTTTGTTTGCAACTATATTTATATTTACAGCAGCACGAAGCTAGCAACTTCAGCCTGATGATGGTGAATGTGATTTCACCGAAACATCGCATAGACCAGCGTTTCCCAACCGGTGTGCCGCAGCACAGTAGTGTGCCGCGAGACACGGTCAGGTGTGCCGCAGGAAGCTCCAGGTGGGCGAGGCACTGCCAGTGCCGGACCGCCAGTGCCTCTGACCTGGAGCTTCCACTCGCAGCCCGATGCAGCTGTTTCCGGCTGGGCCCCAAAGAAGGAAGGCGGGAAAAAGGAGGCAGGGGCTGAGAGGTCCGGCAGTAGGAGTAAAGGGAGCCGCGGCCGCCCCTGCCTCCCCACGGTGCCTCTGGCCAAACGCGCCCCTGGCTTCTCTGCCCTGCCCCATTGCCCGCCCAATCCGCCCACTCTCCTCCTCCGCCGCTGCCTCCTGTCTTGGGGCGTGATCCGCCCCCTCTCCTTCGCTGCCGAAGAGAGAATGGAAGGCACCGTTGTCTTCGCCTCCGCCCGCCGGCTCCCCTCGCCCTCCCAGACGTCCCCAGCGCCCGGCCACGCGCCGCCTCCCGTTAGCCCAGCCGACCTTTCCCTGCTGCCGTTTTCTCTTCATGGCGCAAAGCCACACAGTCCCGGACTCCCGGATCGCTCGCTTCTCCGGTCAGCAAAGCCATCTGCCCAGGAAAGCGCCGCGCTTGCTGGCCGGAAAAGCGAGCGATCCGGGAGTCCAGGACTGTGTGGCTTTACACCATGAAGAGAAAACGGCAGCAGGGAAAGGTCAGCCGGGCTAACGGGAGGCGGCGCGTGGCCGGGCGCTGGGAACGTCTGGGAGGGCGAGGAGGCTGATGGTTGCTGTTGCCTCTTAGCTGCAGAGCCGGCGGGCGGAGGCGAAGACAACGGCGCCCTCCATTCTCTCTCCAGCTCTCTCTCTCTCTTTCTTTTTCTCTCTGTTGCCGGCATGGTGAACGAGAGAGAGAGAGAGAGAGAGAGAAAAAGGAGGGGAGAGAGAATGAGAGAGAAAGAAAGCAAGAGAAAGAGAGGGAAAGAAAGCAAGAGAGAGAAAGAGAGGGGGGAAGGAGGGAGAGGGAAAGACATGGAGGGAGAGAAGGAGGGAGAGAGAAAGAGCAAAAAAGAGGAGGAAAGAAAGAGGGATGGAGAGAGAGAAAGAAGGGAAGGAAGAGAGAGAAAGAGGGAGGGAGAAATAGAGTGAAATGGAGGAAGAGATTTTTTTTTGTCCAAACTTTTCTTTAGCCCCACCCCCCCGCCCCCCCTTCAGTGTTCCCCAGAATTTTGAAAATATTAATAATGTGCCGCGGCTCAAAAAAGGTTGGGAAACACTGGCATAGACATTCAAAATATTATATGGGGCAAAACCCGAACTGAGAACAATCTACGTACATATACCTGTGAAAATCTACGAAAACAAATATCTATATCTATATCTATCTATATCTCTCTATCTCTATCTCTATCTCTCTCTCTATCTCTCTCTCTCTCTCTCTCTCTCTCTCTCTCTATATATATATATATATATATATATATATATATATATATATATATATATATATATTCCATTTTACAACAGCACGAAGCTTGGAAACTTCAGCCTGATGATGGGGACAAGAGTTTACAGAATTCACCCTATCACCATTTGAAGTTGCACTCTCAGACCATCTGCGTTTTATTCAAAGAAAGAAAATGCATTTATAGGGCATAGAGCCATAAAAGGTTCCTTGGGAATAAGTTCTGACCAATCATCCTACTCAAGACTATGCTGACAAGGCCTAAAACACACACATAATTGAACGGGTTAAAAAAAAAAAAAGATAAGGCAACTCACGCAACTACACAACCTTCAGCAATATTTTGAAGGAATAGTTGGTGCCAGATGGGTAAGCTGATCTATTTAGAAATACTGTACACTGAATATGTGGGGGGGGGAGAGGGAGAGAGATCAGCCCAGTGGAAATGATAAGGTAGGAAAGATGATTAAGAAATCTGTGCCGCCAGAAAACATAGATAGAAACATAGATTGACAGCAGAGAAAGAACTCATGGTCCATCTAGTCTGCCCTTACACTATTTCCTGTATTTTATCTTAGGATGGATCTATGTTTATCCCTGGCATGTTTAAATTCAGTTACTGTGGATTTACCAACCACGTCTGCAGGAAGTTTGTACCAAGCATCTACTACTCTTTCAGTAAAATAATATTTTCTCACATTGCTTCTGATCTTTCCCCCAACTAACCTCAGGGTGTGCCCCCTTGTTCTTGTGTTCACTTTCCTATTAAAAAAAACTTCCATCCTGGACCTTATTTAACCCTTTAACATATTTAAATGTTTCGATCATGTCCCCCCTTTTCCTTCTGTCCTCCAGACTATACAGATTGAGTTCATTAAGTCTTTCCTGATACATTTTATGCTTAAGACCTTCCACCATTCTTGTAGCCCATTCAATTTTGTCAATATCTTTTATATAATTTAAACATGCCTGGGATAAACATATATCCATTGTAAGATAAAATACAGGAAATAGTATAAGGGCAGACCAGATGGACCATGAGGTCTTTTTCTGCCGTCAATCTTCTATGTTTCTATGTTTTCTCACGTTGTAGTCCGGCAAAAAAAGAGACCACCTGTCACTAAAAGAAGTTGGACGGTCAGGAATCTATGATCACAATTAACGCAGATTTGGGGTCCAGTTCAACAAGTAGATGCTACTTGGGGACTTCTGCACAAAGTATCTCTAGCATTGTCCCAGCTCTTTACAAATTTGCTACAGCTGCAAGATTAAAGCAGAGTCTTCGCTGGCCTTCTAATGAGGTTAATTCTTAATGCCAGGGATTAATAATGCTCAATTAATTAGGCTGAAGCTGATGCTCTTCTCCATGTGCTTGTCAAAGACCTGCTGTAGGGACCAAGCAATGTTCGGAAACTTCAGATCGTGCAGAATGCAGCTGCGAGAGCAATCATGGGCTTCCCTAAGTATGCCCATGTTACACCAACACTCCGCAGTCTGCATTGGTTGCCCATCAATTTCCGGTCACAATTCAAAGTGTTGGTTATGACCTATAAAGCCCTTCATGGCATCGGACCAGAATATCTCCGGGACCACCTTCTGCCGCACGAATGCCAGCGACCGGTTAGGTCCCACAGAGTTGGCCTTCTCCGGGTCCCGACGACTAAACAATGTCGTTTGGCGGGACCCAGGAGAAGAGCCTTTTCTGTGGCGGCCCCGACCCTCTGGAACCAGCTCCCCCCAGATATCAGAGTTGCCCCCACCCTCCTTGCCTTTCGCAAGCTCCGTAAAACCCACCTCTGTCGTCAGGCATGGGGGAATTGAAATTTTTTTCCCTTCCCCCTAGGCTTATAGAATTTATACATGGTATGCTTGTATGTATGATTGGTTCTTTAAATTGGGATTTTTAAGATTATTTTTAATATTAGATTTGTTCACATTGTCTTTTTTATTGTTGTTAGCCGCCCCGAGTCTTCGGAGAGGGGCGGCAGACAAATCTAATAAATACAAATACAAATTAAAGTGAGTTTCCAAATGCAGGGCTCTTTGGGATTCCGAGCCAAATCGCCCTCCCACTGGACCAAGAAAGGCCCAGCACAGCATCCCACAGAACACAAGTGAAGCCACCGAACAGGCTCCAGAATAACCTGCCACATCTGGAAACACCCCAAACTTCCAACCCCATAATTAGCAGTACATGTGATGATTATACCATTGCAAGGCCCCGGGGCCAATTTTGCATATCTTTTGCCAAGAGGGCACCCTGAGAGGAGACTCAAGGCAAAGATTTGCTGACAGTGATCAATGCAAGAAAAGTGATCTGACAGATCTCTTTTTTGAGGGGGGGGAGAGGGGAAAAGCCAGCCTGGAGCAGAGCAACATTGAAGCCAGGTTGTCCCAAACCCAGGCGCCTGGTTGATTTCCCAATCCCTAAGTGCAATTTGCAGAATTGCACAGAGGCAACGTTCGCGTTTTCTTTTTTTAAAAGTACTGTAATGTTTTACAGGAAACCCCAACAATTATAAAGTGAATTCTTGCACCCGGGTAGGAATGCCAGAAAGAGAAACCCAGGTTTAGGCACAAGAAGAACTGGGGGGGGGGGGGGGTACAGGGTCACCCTCTCTCCCAGCCAAACGCCTCCTCCGGCTGCAGTGATGGGCTTTGTAGTCCAGGAAAGATCTGGGAAGCGTGGAGCCAGGAGGAAAGGGGTGACCGTCCTGGCCCACGCCTCCGACTTCCCCAGCCACACACCACCACCCGCACCCCGCACCCTCCAGCTCGCCCCTGGACCCACCTTGACGGAGTCCACGGGATACATGACCGTGTGCTCCAGGATGCCGGCCACCGCCCCGGCCGTCATGTGCGTGTAGAGGGAGGCGTTGGTGGGCAGGCACTCGTAGTCCTCCTCGCATGGACACTCGCCGTCCATCAGGAGCCCGGCGGAGGAGGAGGAAGAGGAGGAAGACGTGAGGTTGGCCGGCGTGGCCGTTGTTTGCCCGCCGCTGCCGCCGATGGTGGAGCCGCCGCCGCCGCCACCGCCGTTCCTCCCCGCGACACCGCAGCTCAGTTCCATCCGCGCGCAAAAACAAGGCGAAGCGGCCGCTGCGGGAAGGGGAGAGAGACACCGTGGAGGGAGGCGGGCAGGGAGGGAGGAGACGGGGCGGAGAGGGGGGGCGGAGGGAGAAAGTTCACTTCGGAAAGTAAGGCTTCCCACCGCCGCTACCCCCCGCCCCCGGCACGCCCTCCCCGCGCTCGCCAACCGCCGGCCAATAACCGCGCGTAAAAACGCAGCGCCCGGTGCGCCATTGGCACAAGCTTGGGTAGGTTCCTTCCTGGCAGGCAGCCGCTGGGGCGCTCGGGCTTGGCGAGCCGGAGGTGACTTACAGTCCTGGCAGCAAATCCTAGGGAAGGCCGAGGGGCCGTGCTTTGCCATCCGGGCCTGCCCTCGCCTTGCCCGCCTGCCTGTCTGGCGAAGGCGGGCCGGGGACGCATGGCATCGGCCTTGGAATCTGGGAAGCGCAACGGAGCTGGGCCTTTTTTAATTATTATTTTTTTCGGGGGTTACTTTACGAATTGGAAATAATCTGGCCGGCTTGCAATGCCTGGTGGGGAGGGCGGGGGAGTGCCAAGGGCCTGGATTGTCCCGATCCACTCGATCCCCTGGGCTCTGTCCTGCTTTCCCCCTTCCCACCGTGGCTTTGCAAAAGCGCCTCGCTTTATTTAAAATAAAGAGGCGTTGGAGCCCAAAGAGGGCGGGCGATTGGATTGGGAGACGTTCAAATAATAAATGCAAACGCGCAAGAGCCCGGCTGGCAGGAAATGGAATCCTGGTTTGTTGAACAAACTACAACTGGCCAGCTTTTGCGGCCTGAACTTTGTGCCTGGCAAGTCGCAGAAGCGGACGTGATTGTTTCATCATGTGACCATTCCTTGCAACATATTTATGTCGGTTTGCTTTTTCGCCACTTAAAGCAGTATACAATGTGGCACAGTAGATACAGCAAAACTTAACAAAACCGATCCAGGTCCATCTTCTCCCCTCCCCCCCCCCCAAAAAAAGCATTTTTATATGCCGCCCGGGAGTGAAGTGGCATATAAATTCAATAAATAAATAAATTTTGGAATTCAGTATTTTTTTTTTAACATACCACTCCTTGGCTTGTTTGGGTTGGAATGAAAAATTGTTATTTTGTGTTTCCTTGGCAATGTTAACATAAACTCGGTCGGTGGTTCACTCAACAAATTCTGGTTTGTGATGGGTTGACTCCAAATAAAAGCAGTCGTAAGCAAAACAATTTTGGAATACTAAATTTTCCCAGTCAGTTTAATCACTAACCGCCAAGGCCAAAGTGATGGTCAGCATATTTATGGTGTCCGCTAGGCAAGACCGCTTTAAAATGGATGGGCCGCCTGTATACCACCCAAATGTTTATTTTATATACAGTGGTACCTCTACTTACAAACTTAATTCGATCCGTGACCAGGTTCTTAAGTAGAAAAGTTTATAAGATGAAGCAATTTTTCCCATAGGAATCAATGTAAAAGCAAATAATGCATGCAAAACCAGTGGTTGGCATTTTCTGATTGTTGTATTGCAGTGGTACCTCTACTTAAGAACTTCATTCGTTCCGTGACCAGGTTCTTAAGTAGAAAAGTTTGTAAGAAGAAGCAATTTTTCCCATAAGAATCAATGTAAAAGCAAATAATGCATGCAATTGGGGAAACCACAGGGAGGGTGAAGGCCCTATTTCCTCCCAGGAGATTCCTAGAGAGGCCCCATGGAGGCTTCTCCCCGCCTTTTCTGGCCCTGTTTCCTCCCAGGAGATTCCTAGAGAGGCCCCACAGAGGCTTCTCCCTGCCTTTTTCAATTACAGTTTCGGAGGCTCGGAAAGCAGTTCTTGAGAAGAGGCAAAAAAATCTTGAACACCCGGTTCTTATCTAGAAAAGTTCTTAAGTAGAAGCGTTCGTAGGTAGAGGTACTACTGTATAGGCAGTCTACAAACTTATAATTATTCATTTAGTGACCGTTCAATGTTACGATGACATTGAAAAAAATGACTTACAAGTGGTCCTCACACTTACAATTAACACAGCATCGTCACATGATCAGAATTTGGTGCTTGGCAGCCGGTGAGTATTTAAAGTCCTCAGAGAGGGGTGGCATATAAATCCAATTAATAAAATAAAATAAAATAAAACATTGGCAAAGTCCTGGGATTATGGGATCACCACTTGCAACCTTCCCAAGCCAAGTCAATGGAGGGTAGCCAATTCATTTAGTGACCACATGCACAACTTACTTAGCAACCACCTTGCTTAATAATAGAAATTCTGGCCTCCATTGTGGTCGTGAGTTGCAGGCTACCTGCAGATAAAAGAGATATTTTTTAATTAAAACTTTGAAATGAGATGAAAACTTCATGCAAAGTAATATTTGAAGGAGGGAAAAGAAAGGGAGAGAGGGGAAAAAACACAAGAATGTTCTTTCTGCACCAACTCAGGAAGCCCAAACTGTCCAAGGAGCTGCTGATACAGTTCTATAGAGAAATCATTGAGTCTCATCTGCACCTCTACCGTGTTTCCCCAAAAATAAGACACTGTCAGTTCTGGAGACCTCACCTACAAAAAGATATTGACAAAATTGAATGGGTCCAAGGGCGGGCTGCAAGAATGGTGGAAGGTCTTAAGCATAAAACGTATCAGGAAAGACTTCATGAACTCCATCTGTAGAGTCTGGAGGACAGAAGGGAAAGGGGGGACGTGATCGAAACATTTAAATATGTTAAAGGGTTAAATAAGGTTCAGGAGGGAAGTGTTTTTAATAGGAAAGTGAACACAAGAACAAGGGGACACAATCTGAAGTTAGTTGGGGGAAAGATCAAAAGCAACGTGAGGAAATATTATTTTACTGAAAGAGTAGTAGATCCTTGGAACAAACTTACAGCAGACGTGCTTGGTAAATCCACAGTAACTGAATTTAAACATGCCTGGGATAAACATATATCCATCCTAAAATAAAATACAGGAAATAGTATAAGGGCAGACGAGATGGACCATGAGGTCTTTTTCTGCCGTCAGTCTTCTATGTTTCTATGTTTCTTATACTAATTTTTGCTCCAAAAGTTGCGCTACGTCTTATTTTCGGGGAGTGCCTTATATTCCGATCCTTCCCCTTTAATTCTTAGCCTTACTGCCCCCGCTGCCGCCAATTTTGCTGCCGCCGATTTCGCCACCGCCGGGCCCCTCAGCTGTTTGGCAGCCCACGTGTCTTCTGTTGGCCGCCGCGGGGGCAGGAGGTACAATCTGGGCAGCGGCGGCCAAGGCTCAGCCCCCTCGCCGGCCCCGTCTTTTTTCGGCGCCAGCACCGCTTGGGGAGGAGCCCTCGGTGGCCATGGGCGTGCCTCCGGATTCGGAGGTAGAAGACAGCCTGACGGATGGGCGGCTACCCGCTTGCAGCAGCAAAGGGAGCCAACGGTTTGGGTTGGTCAGCGTCGGGAACTGCTCCTCCGATGCCACCACCAATTTTGCTGCTGCCGGGCCTCTCAGCTGTCTGGTGGCCCATGTGTATTCTGTACGCCGCTGTTGCGCCCAGTTGATGTCCAAATATCTTCAAGTTGCCAAGGTTGGGAAACACTGGACTAAGCCCTTGATGCTGAACTTATGGCATATATGCCAGAGGTGGCACACAGAGCCATCTCTATGGGCATGCACACCGTCACCAAGTACTCTTCTGGTTTCCAGTGTGTGTAGGCACACCGGCCAGCTGGTCTTTGTGCGTGCCCAAGCACTGGAAACCCCAAGATCATGACAGCTGTGATTTAACACCTTGTGTACATAATAATACATTTTCACCAGTACAGAGCCATCACGGTCTTTAGAAGTCCCACTGTTTCTAGTGGTATGCCAACCGGGGTTAAATGGGAGTCAAGATAATGCCTGCTATTATTCATTGGGTAAGAGAGGCCAACCAGTTCAAATGGTCTGGATTCTAAAGTTTCCTTTTGCAAGCGAAATTAGAGTTACGGGAAACAGATTGAGAAAATGTTCTCCCTCACCAACTTCCACACTTCTCCGGCATGGTATGCTGTCAGAGAAGAAGTAAACGTAGGTTCAACTCAGACTCCACCCAACATAAACCGAAAGGCGACTCAGCATGACTTGCTGAATGGTTCAAGACCCAATTGACAGTGAAAATCCACAACTGCAGGCTGCTACCCAGGAAGATATGCCAGGGTGGCTTCAAGAGGACCTCCATCCGTTTGTGCTTTTAACCAAATGCAATATACAGTGGTACCTCTACCTAAGAATGCCTCTACTACTTACGAACTTTTCTAGATAAGAATCAGGTGTTCAAGATTTTTTTGCCTCTTCTCAAGAACCATTTACAAAGCTGAGCCTCCGAAACTGTAACCAGAAAAGGCAGGGAGAAGCCTCCATGGGGCCTCTCTAGGAGTCTCCTGGGAGGAAACAGCCGGAAAAGGCAAGGGGAAGCCTCCGTGGGGCCTCTCTAGGAATCTCCTGGGAGGAAACGGCCGGAAAAGGTGGGGGGAAGCCTCCGTGGGGCCTCTCTAGGAATCTCCTGGGAGGAAACGGCCGGAAAAGGCAGGGGGAAGCCTCCGTGGGGCCTCTCTAGGAATCTCCTGGCAGGAAACAGGGCCTCCACCCTCCCTGTGGTTTCCCCAATCGCACGCATTATTTGCTTTTACATTGATTCCTATGGGAAAAATGGCTTCTTCTTACAAACTTTTATACTTAAGAACCTAGTCACGGAATGAATTAAATTCGTAAGTAGAGGTACCACTGTATTTAGTTTTCAACTGAATGTAGTTTATGTTAATGGCCTTCAACTGTATTGCACCGCAAATTCCTTTAACCTTGCAGCTTAAAAATGATAGAGTAGTTCAGTATGTATCCAAACAGCTGTTTGTTCAGTGTTCCAAAGCTCAGGCTGCTGCATTTCCTTATGTTATTTGTTTATTTACGGGTTTCCCTTACCTTCCTATTGTGTATTATCAAATATATACCATCAGAAGAAAATTGGATCAGAAAAATCCTAGAATGGGCTGAAATGGAGGAAATACAAGAGGAAACAGAATATTATAAGATGTGAGAAAAATGGTACGAGAGGTTAGGGAGAAAAGACAAACATAAGAAAATAATATTATATAATATATACTATATTAAAAATAAACAAATAAAAGGAGAAATGAAATAATGGCACAAATAGAGTACCCTGCTATATGATGTATATAAATAGAACTGTGTAATAAAAGTATATAAATAGAAATGAAAGTAGAAAGAGGGAAAAAATCTCCTAAAATTCAAACTGTAACAACGATGTGAAACTGTTGTGAAGAAGGAAATTGTATAAATTTCGATGTACTGTATGTCTTTTTAAATGTTTAATATATATTTTCTTTTTAAAAGAAAAGGAAGACAGATGAGGAAGGGAAGTAGAATTGTCTGGCCAGAATCGCCAAACCTCCTGCTGCAACCTCTTAACCTAACTCCACGTAGTTAGACCAATGCTCTCTGGCACTGCGGTTGTGCAACAGATGAGTTTAAAACGTACAAGGAAGCAATTGCACAATCTCCCGAGCTTGAGATGGTAGTAGGGGATGTTTTTTTCCCCCTAATATAAAATTTCATTAAGAGTTTCTTTAAAACAACCGAACGAAACCTAATATAAAATAAAAGGAAGCGACAAACAGAACAAGTCAAAAGTGTAAAAAGAAAACAAAGTGAAAATTGAAAATGGATTCTGGTTTTTTTTGCAGCAGTTGTAATTTCATAACTGGTTACAACAGAAAGCTCCCCCCCCCCCTTTCTTACTACTGGGCCTAGAAAGTTTAGAACTAAGACGCCTTAAACAAGATCTAAGTATTGCCCACAAGATCATATGCTGCAAAGTCCTGCCTGTCGGCGACTACTTCAGCTTCAACCCCAACAACACAAGAGCACACAACAGATTTAAACTTAATGTTAACCGCTCCAAACTTGACTGTAAAAAATATGACTTCAGTAACCGAGTTGTCGAAGCGTGGAACTCATTACCGGACTCCGTAGTGTCATTCCCAAACCACCAACACTTTACCCTTAGATTATCTACGGTGGACCTACTTACTACTATATTATTTTCTAATTTATTTATTTATTAGATTTGTATGCCGCCCCTCTCTGGAGACTCGGAGCGGCAGACAACAATAAAACAGTACAAACCCAATAGTTAAAAAAACAATTTAAAACCCTTAATATAAAAAAACAATCATACATCTCATACAGACCATATGTAAAGCGAAGACGGCCCAGGGGAATCAGTTCCCCCATGCCTGACGGCAGAGGTGGGTTTTGGGGAGTTTCCGAAAGGCAAGGAGGGTGGGGGCATTCCTAATCTCCGGGGGGGAGTTGGTTCCAGAGGGTTGGGGCCACCACAGAGAAGGCTCTTCCCCTGGGTCCCGCCAGACGACATTGCTTCGTCGACGGGACCCGGAGAAGGCCAACTCTGTGGGACCTAACCGGTCGCTGGGATTCATGCGGCAGAAGGCGGTCCCGGAGGACTGCATTGGCTGCCGATCTGTTTCCGCACATAATTCAAAGTGTTGGTTATGACCTATAAAGCCCTACATGGCATCAGACCAGACTATCTCCGAGACCGCCTTCTGCCGCACAAATCCCAGCGACCGGCGAGGTCCCACAGAGTTGGTCTCCTTAGGGTCCCATCGACCAAACAATGTCGGCTGGTGGGACCTAGGGGAAGAGCCTTCTCTGTGGGGGGCCCAGCCCTCTGGAATCAGCTCCCCCTGGAGTATTCGCACTGCCTCTACCCTCCTTGCTTTCCGAATGAGCCTAAAAACTAATCTTTGTCACCAGGCCTGGGGTCATTAGATCTTCCCCCTGACCAACAAATGTTTTCAGTACGATTGTTGAATGAACGGTAATAGAAGTTTTTAAGGTAGATTTTTATGGACTGTTTTATGTATTTATTTATTTATTTATTCATTTATTTATTTATTGTTAGAGTTGAAAGAGACCGTGAAGGCCATCAAGTTCAACCCCCTGCCCAAGCAGGAACCCTATAGTACACCAGTCAAGTGGCAGTTCAATCTTCTCTTACAAATGTCCAGAGTGTTGGAGTTCACAACGTCCGCTGGTAGGTTGTTCCATTGGTTGATCGCTCTGACCATCAGGAAGTTCCTCCTTATCTCCATGTTGAATCTCTCCTTGGTCAGCTTCCAGCCGTTGTTCCTCATCCGGCCCTCTGGTGCCCTGGAGAATAAAGTGATCCCCTCCTCTCTTTGACATCCCCTCGTATACTTGTAGACTGCTATCATGTCCGCTCTGGCCCTCCTTTTCTCTAGGCTATCCATGCCCAGTTCCCTCAGTCTCTCTTCGTAAGTCTTTGTTTCCAATCCCTTAATCATCTTGGTTGCTCTTTTTTGCACCTTCTCCAGAGTTTCAATGTCTCTTTTGAAGTGTGGTGACCAGAACTGAATACAGTACTCCAAGTGTGGTTGGACCAGGGTGTAGTAGAGTGGTATTAAGACTTCCCTGGTCTTGGAGTGTATTCCCCTGGTGATGCAGCTTAGGATTGTGTTGGCTTTTTTAGCTGCTGCTGCGCATTGTTGGCTCATGTTTAGTTGATTATCCACCAAGACTCCGAGGTCTCTTTCGCAGTCGTGTTAATTGGATTGATTTTATTATTGTCTCTTATATATGTTGTGAGCTGCCCCAAGTCCTCAGAGAGGGCCGGCATACAAATCCAATTAATTAAATAAATAATAAAAGCTTTCACGACCAACCCCACGCTTCATCAGAGGTACACAATGACACAAAGCTTAGCCTTTACTATTGAATTTGTTAATTGAAAAAGTGGCTCTCAGACATTGGATCTACATTGTTCTCTTCCTACAATATAAGCTTGATACTTGATGTCTTGTCTTGCACAGGTGCCCACACTTAAACGTAAATAGATCTGGAGCAATGTCAACATTTAGAGAAATGTGTGTTAATTCGCCAGGAAGACACGCAGTTGCTACTGCTCTCTGGAATGTGGTTGCGCAAGTTGACGAACATCGCCTGCAGAACCCTTTCCCTCGTAAAATACTTATGTGATTCTTGGCCTTAAGTCAATATTCCTGTCTTACTTCCTCTTCATTGGAGAGGGAATTTATATAAGTAGGGTGGGACAGCAAAAGTCTTAGGCCAGTGATGGCGAAACTTTTTTTCCTTGGGTGCAAAAAGAGTGTGCAAGCGCACTATTGCGCATGCATGAGTGCCCACATCCATAATTCAAAGTGTTGGTTATGACCTATAAAGCCCTTCATGGCGTCGGACCAGAATATCTCCGGGACCTCCTTCTGCTGCACGAATCCCAGCGACCAGTTAGGTCCCACAGAGTTGGCCTTCTCCGGGTCCCGTCGACTAAACATTGTCATTTGGCGGGTCCCAGGGGAAGAGCCTTCTCTGTGGCGGCCCCCACCCTCTGGAACTAGCTCCCCCCTGAGATTAGAACTGCCCCCACCCTCCTTGCCTTTCGGAAACTCCTCAAAACCCACCTTTGCCGTCAGGCATGGGGGAATTGAGATATCTCCCCCGCACCTATACAATTCATGTATGGTATGTTTGTGTGTATGTCTGCTTTAATAACGGAGTTTTTAAAATGTTTTTAAATTATTAGATTTGTTTTGAATTGTTTTATTGTTGTTGTGAGTCGCCCCGAGTCTATGGAGAGTGGCGGCATACAAATCTAATAAATAAATAAATAAAATTAATAATCCAATGCCTGGAAGGGTGAAAATGGTTTCCCCCGCCCCCGGAGGCTCTCTGGAGGTTGGAAACGGCCTGTTTCCCAATTTATGGATAATAATAATAGTATAATATTTATGATAATATAAATCCAATTAATGTTACATTTAAAAACCATTAAAAGAAAAACTTATCGGCCAATCATTCAATAATCATCCTTAAGCATTCAATGGTCAGGGGGAAGATCTAAAAGTCCCAAGCCTGGCGGCAAAGATGAGTTTTTAAGCTCTTTCGGACGGCAAGGAGGGTGGGGGCAGTGCGAATCTCTGGGGGGAGCTGATTCCAGAGGGTCGGGGCTCCCACCGAGAAGGCTCTTCCTCTAGGTCCCGCCAGGCGACATTGATTGGTTGATGGGACCCTAAGGAGGCCAACTCTCTGGGACCTAACCAGTCGCTGGGATTCGTGCAGCAGAAGGTGGTCTCGGAGATAATCTGGTCCTATGCCATGTAGGGCTTTATATGGGTTTATATATGGGTCAATACATATACCTTTTAGAACACATCAATAGTATATACATTTTCAAATCAGAGTTCAATAATCTATTTTTACACGTAATCTTGTTGTTACTAATCAGTCTATTTTTCTTTATATTCACACTCCCCCCTCTCCATCTCCTTCTCACCTACCTACCTTTTTTCTCCTTCTTTCTTCCTCGCTACTTCCCTTTCCTCCTTCCCTTCTTTCCTTCCTTCCTACTTCCTCTTTCCCTTCCCTGAGTGGTTTTGATTCTAATATATATTATTTTTAACAGACTGATAACATTTTCCCATGCTTAAGCTGCCAGCATTACTTTTTAAATCCCTTGTTATTTAATATTATATCTTTATTTTTGGTACAGTGATACCTTGTCTTACAAACTTAATTGGTTCCGGGACGAGGTTCTTAAGGTGAAAAGTTTGTAAGACGAAACAATGTTTCCCATAGGAATCAATGGAAAAGCGATTAATGCGTGCAAGCCCAAAATTCACCCCTTTTGCCAGCCGAAGCGCCCGTTTTTGCTCTGCTGGGATTCCTCTGAGGCTCCCCTCCATGGGAAACCCCACCTCTGGACTTCTGTGTTTTTGCGATGCTCCAGGGGAATCCCAGCATCGCAAAAATGAGTGCTTCACTGGCAACAGAAGTCCAGAGGTGGGGTTTCCCAGCAGAGGGAGGATCAGTGAAATCGCAGCATCCTTGAAACCCCACCTACGGACCTCTGTGTTTTTGCAATGGGGTGGGGTTTCCCATTGAGGGGAGCCTCAGGGGAATCCCAGCAGCGCAAAAAAGGGTGCTTCACTGGCAACAGAAGTCCGGAGGCAGGGCATCCCATTGGCAGCAGTGGGTTTGTAAGGTGAAAATAGTTTGTAAGACGAGGCAAAAAAATCTTAAACCCCGGATTTGTATCTCAAAAAGTTTGTACGATGAGGCGTTTGTAAGACAAGGTATCACTGTATATGTTGTTAATCTAATGCTACCTCCTTAGTCTAGTTCCGTCATCTGGGTTACCTTAATTTCTATTCCATTTTCTTTTTCTTTTAATCATAATAGTTTAGTCTCTATCTATATTCCTTGGTTATTCATTCATAAAATTTCACCCACATTATAATTTTCCAAATCCTCCTTATCTTTAATTTTCATTGTCAATCTATTCATTTCTGCGCAATCCAAAATTTTCTTTAGAAAATTCTCCTTCGGTCAGTATTGTGTTTAATAATAATAATAATAATAATAATAATAATAATAATAATAATAATTTATTAGATTTGTATGCCGCCCCTCTCCGAAGACTTGAGGTGGCTCACAACAATAATAAAAACAATGTTACAGTGGAAAAAAATCTAATATTAAAAGAGAAAAAAACATATAAAACCCCATCATTTAAAACCAAACATAAAATATAAAAGCCTGGGGGAGGTGTCTCAATACCCCCATGCCTGGCGATATAGGTGGGTCTTGAGTAATTTACGAAGACAAGGAGGGTGGGGGCAGTTCTAATCTCCAAGGGGAGTTGATTCCAGAGGGCCGGGGCCACCACAGAGAAGGCTCTTCCCCTGGGGCCAGCAAAATGACATTGTTTAGTCAATGGGACCCGGAGAAGACCAACTCTGTGGGACCTTATCAGTCGCTGGCATTCGTGTGGTAGCAGGCAGTTCTGGAGGTACTCTGGTCCAATGCCATGTAGGGCTTTCCATTTTTTTCAGAAGGGATCTAATTCTTTTCAGATGTCTAAAGGTAACAGAATTCTTACATTCCCATGCTTTCAGCACGCTAGCTGACTCTAAAAGATGTTGCCTACATTTTTCCTGTGAGATAATATGGATACGTTGATTCAGATAAGTTGATATGAATACAATGGCATTCCTTTCCTCCTAACACACCCATATGTTCAGATATACAAACAACCTGGGCAGAGTGATTTAGATTGTGAAAACAAGATAGAAAGTAGTGGAAATTTCTCTATCCCCGTCCATCATAGATCTCCATAACCGTGTGAGTTCAATCTCGGTAAGGCCACACTTGGAATTCTGCATCCAGTTTTGATAGCCACGGTGTAAAAAATATGTTGAGACTCTGGAAAGAGTGTAGATAAGAGCGACAAAGATGATTAGGGGACTAATGGCTAAAACACAGTAAAGAACAGCTGCAGAAATTGGGTATGTGCAGCTTAATGAAAAGAACAAGTAGAATGCTTGGCTGCATACCTAGAGGTATAACAAGCAGGAAGAGGGAGATTGTGATCCCGCTATATAGAGCACTGGTGAGACCACATTTGGAATACTGTGTTCAGTTCTGGAGACCTCGCCTACAAAAAGATATGGATAAAATTGAACGGGTCCAAAGACGGGCTACAAGAATGGTGGAAGGTCTTAAGCATAAAACGTATCAGGAAAGACTTAATGAACTCAATCTGTATAGTCTGGAGGACAGAAGGAAAAGGGGGGATATGATCGAAACATTTAAATATGTTAAAGGGTTAAATAAGGTTCAGGAGGGAAGTGTTTTTCATAGGAAAGTGAACACAAGGACAAGGGGACACAATCTGAAGTTAGTTGGGGGAAAGATCAAAAGCAACATGAGAAAATATTATTTTACTGAAAGAGTAGTAGATCCTTGGAACAAACTTCCAGCAGACGTGGTAGATAAATCCACAGTAACTGAATTTAAACATGCCGGGGATAAACATAGATCCATTGTAAGATAAAATACAGGAAATAGTATAAGGGCAGGCTAGATGGATCATGAGGTCTTTTTCTGCCGTCAGTCTTCTATGTTTCTATGTTTCTAACAACAAGGGGTCACATGAAAGCAGTCTTCCAAATATCTTCCAAATATTGAAGATGCTGTCACAGAGAAGCTCATTCAACTCATTCCCCAAACACCACAAGAAGCAATGGATGGAAACTAATCAAGGGGAGAAGCAACCCAGAACTAAGGATAAGAGCCTCGGTGGTGTAGTGATTATAGTGCAGTACTGCAAACTACTTCTGCTTATCACCAGCTGACATCAGTTTGGCAGATCGAATCTCAGTAGGCTCAAGGTTGACTCAGCTTTCCATCCTTCCAAGATCGATAAAATGGGGACTCAGTTGGGGGCAATATGCTTACTCTAAGTAAACCACTCAGAGAGGGCTGTAAAGCACTGTGTAGTGGTATATAAGTCTAAATGCTATTGCTATAATTTTTCTGACAGTTAGAACAATGAATCCGTGGAACAGCTTGCCTCCAGAAGTTGCAGGTGCTCCAACCCTGCAAGAATCTCTTAAGAAGAGATTGAACAACCATTTGCCTGAAATGTTATAAGGTTTCCTGCCTGAGCAGGGGGTTAGACTAGAAGACCTCCAAGGCCCCTTCCCAGTGGTGAGTTGCTGCCAGCTTGAACCAATACTTTAGAACCACTAGCGGAAATTTACTGCAGCTTACTGGACTGGCAGCTATAACTGGTGGTCCATGCTCCTGAACCAGTCCTCCAATCGCCGCAGCTTGCAAAAAAAAAACCTCTGCAAACACATAAAAGCTTCTGCACATGTGCAAAGTGTCTTATTAAAACAATATAAAAATTAACCAAATCATTATTTTAAATCTTCATTCTTCAATTAATAATCATTCTTTTGTTAATGAACTGGGACTTTAGATAATAATAATAATAATAATAATAATAATAATAATAATAATAATAATAATAATAAATAATAATAATAATAATAATAATAATAATAATAATAATAATTTATTGGATTTGTATGCCGCCCCTCTCCGTAGATTTTTAACTTAAGATTTCTTATTCATTGTATTTTTGTATTTACTCTGCTGTGAGCTGCCCTGAATCTGTGGATAAGGGCAGCATAGAAATCAATCGGATGGATGGATAGATGGACGGACGGACGGACGGACGGACGGACGGACGGACTGACTAACTAACTAACTCCCAGAATTCTGGGAGTTGAAGTCCACGCGTCTTAAAAGTTGCCAAATCTGAAGACTTCTGTTGTAATTCAAGACATTTTACTAGGCAAGACAACTCCAGCCAATTCAGTGGAAGACTCGGTTCCTTCTTCCTTGTTCAACTTTCTGGCCCAAGCAGGGTGGAGCTGGACTTGCACCATCTACCACCACCTCCCCAAATGGCAGATTCTTCTCGGCTGATTAGAAGTTATCTTAAGCTACTTTCTAAATGGGCAGGGGACATTCGGGTTGCTGGTTCTTAAAGCTGGCCGTGGATTAGGTCTGATAGAAGAGGTGCGGCTGGGTTGAATCACCCTAGAGGGAGAGCATTTTTTTTTCCTGAGAAATAAGACCTGCCCTCTTTATCTTGAAGTCCAGTAGGGTTCACAGAGATACACTCCCTAGGGTAGATGTGTATAATCCAGTTGCATCTTTTCTGATCAACTAAGCATCCATCAGTCTGCATTGGTTGCCGATCAGTTTCCGGTCACAATTCAAAGTGTTGGTTATGACCTATAAAGCCCTTCATGGCACCGGACCAGATTATCTCAAGGACCGCCTTCTGCTGCACGAATCCCAGCGACCAGTTAGGTCCCACAGAGTGGGTCTTCTCCGGGTCCCGTCAACCAAACAATGTCGCTTGGCGGGACCCAGAGGAAGAGCCTTCTCTGTGGTGGCCCCGGCCCTCTGGAACCAACTCCCCCCAGAGATTAGAATTGCCCCCACCCTCCTTGCCTTTCGAAAGTTGCTTAAAACCCACCTCTGCCGCCAGACATGGAGGAATTGAGATACTCTTATCCCCTAGGCCTTTACAATTTTATGCATGGTATGTCTGTATGTATGATTGGTT
The DNA here is from genome assembly GCF_031021105.1 of Erythrolamprus reginae. Taxonomy (NCBI): domain Eukaryota; kingdom Metazoa; phylum Chordata; class Lepidosauria; order Squamata; family Dipsadidae; genus Erythrolamprus; species Erythrolamprus reginae. Next base: position 7,187,962 of record NC_091961.1, on the reverse strand, counting down.
TTTATATAATGGGTTTTTAACTGTTTTTAGTATTGGATTTTGTTATATACTGTTTTATTGCTGTTGTTAGCCGCCCCGAGTCTGCAGAGAGGGGCGGCATACAAATCCAATCAATGAAATGAAATGAAATGAAATGAAATAAAATAAAATAAAATAAAATAATAAAAATCTGTCCTGCAAAAATCGGCCATGATCATTATGCTATTCTTTTGCTGAGTCTAGTAAAATCTACAATTTAATCTCTCCTGCTCTACACCACACCACAGTGTACAAATGGTTGTGATCACATAAGATGCTAAATCAAAAAGCAATCCTTTTACTGACCCCTCACATCCTGGACATAAACTGTTTCAACTCCTACCCTCAAAACGTCATTATAGAGCACCACACACCAAGACACAAGAACAGTTTCCCCCCAAATGCCATCACTCTGCTAAACAAATAATTCCCTCAACACTGTCAAACTATTTACAAAGTCTACACTATTATTACTGCTATTTTTTCCTCATCATTCCTATCACCCATCTCCTCCCACTTATGACTGTATGACTGTAACTTGTTGCTTGTATCCTTAAGATTTTTATTAATATCGATTGTTTCCTGATTGCTTATTTGATATCTATGACAATCATTAACTGTTGTACCACATGATTCTTGACAAATGTCTCTTTTCTTTTATGTACACTGAGAGCATCTGCACCAAAGACAAATTCCTTGTGTGTCCAATCACACTTGGCCAATAAAAAAATCTATTCTATTCTATTCTATTCTGGCTTAGCATATTGGCGACTCTCATTTCTGTGTTCAGACAAATTTTATGAAATAAATTCAGAATGAAGAGCAGAATGGAAAGTTTATTAGATCAAGCCCTACCAAAGTATTTCCACCATCTTTCTTTATATGTTAGTGGTCCCATCAGCAGAAAAGTTTTAGAAAAGTCCAGGATTACACTCAGCAGTAGCTATATGACTGATTTATCACCTGTTCAGGTAAGTAACATAATGTATAATGTTGTTTAAGCCCTGTTCTACACCATTCTAAATTATCCTTGACTTAACCAGGTTCTGTCCATTAAGCCACCATTGGCTGGATACAGAAGTTACATGAAGTTGTGATTTACCAACCACAGCAACACAAAAAACAATAAGCCAGCCAACCATCAAATTTTGATTTGGTTCAATGTGGTGTGAACCTAGCCAAAATACGAATATACTAAGACATTATAGTAGCATTATCTTATGAAACCACTAAAATTATTTGCTTGGCTGCATAGCTAGAGGTATAACAAGCAGGAAGAGGGAGATTGTGATCCCGCTGTATAGAGCATGGATGAGACCACATTTGGAATACTGTGTTCAGTTCTGGAGACCTCACCTACAAAAAGATATTGATAAAATTGAATGGGTCCAAAGACGGGCTACAAAAATGGTGGAAGGTTTTAAGCATAAAACTTATCAGGAAAGACTGAATGAACTCAATCTGTATAATCTGGAGGACAGAAGGGAAAGGGGGGACACGATCGAAACATATTAAATGGTTAAATAAGGTTCAGGAGGGAAGTGTTTTTAATAGGAAAGTGAACACAAGATCAAGGGGGCAAAATCTGAGGTTAGTTAGGTGAAAGATCACAGAAGCAAAGTGAGAAAATATTATTTGACTGAAAGAGTCGTAGATGCTTGGAACAAACTTCCAGCAGACGTGGTTGGTAAATCCACAGTAACTGAATTGAAACATGCCTGGGGTAAACATAGATCCATCCTAAGATAAAATACAGAAAATAGTGTAAGGGCAGACTAGATGGACCATGAGGTCTTTTTCTGCCATCAGTCTTCTATGTTTCTATTATTTAAGCAAAGAAAAGGAAAATAATTCACCTGGTTTGTGACATAGACCACCAATGGTAGATGAGTTGTGTCTCCTCATGAGTAGCGCTGAAGATTATTCCCTCTACATTCCAGAATCTTCTAGAATTCCTTGTGTGCTTGTTCATCAGCCACAGCTGGTCTTCAAGAGGCCAGCAAAAGTTCCACACCATATCAAAGATGGACCACTGTACTATTTGTCCAAAGGTGAGAAATAAATAATCACATTAATGTTTATTATTATTATTATTATTATTATTATTATTATTATTATTATTTATTGGATTTGTATGCCGCCCTTCTCTGTAGACTCGGGGCGGCTAACAACAATGATAAAAACAACATGTAACAATCCAATACTAAAACAACTAAAAAACCCTTATTATAAAACCAAGCATACACACAAACATGCCATGCATAAATTGTAAGGCCTAGGGGGAAGGAATATCTCAGTCCCCCCATGCTTGACGGCAGAGGTGGGTTTTAAGGAGCTTACGAAAGGCGAGGAGGGTGGGGGCAATTCTAATCTCTGGGGGGAGCTGGTTCCAGAGGACTGGGGCCACCACAGAGAAGGCTCTTCCCCTGGGTCCTGCCAAACGACATTGTTTAGTTGACGGGACTCGGAGAAGGCCCACTCTGTGGGATCTAATCAGCTGCTGGGATTCGTGCGGCAGAAGGCGGTCCCGGAGGCAGAGAAAGTGGACGACCAATCTATTGTAATTAGCGTCAGAATCTCCATCATGAAGAGCTACTCTGAAGCTCTACGCATTAGACCTATGGGTCGTTTTACATGTGGACCCCATTTTGAGCAACTCCATGTAGATTTTGCTACAAATGTCCCTGGGAAGACATTCCACTTTAACCTTTTCTTTGTTCTTGTTCATGAAAGAAAGGAGAGGCTGCCTATAGTAGAGTAATTATGCCACCTTTTGTGTTGCTGTGTTGACTCAGTCTCTTCAACAACTCGTCTTTCCAGTTTGCAGGCCCCTCAGGTGAGACGGATGAAGCCACTGCTTTGAAAACCAATGCCAGGAGTACCACAGACCTCTGGTAGGATGGAGAACATACAGTCACCCAGAAGAAGTTGCTGTCCCTTCAATTTTCATGCCAATGAGAGACCCATGGGTGACATAGATAGATAGATAGATAGATAGATAGATAGATAGATAGATAGATAGATAGATAGATAGATAGATAGATAGAAAGATAGGTGGGCGGGCGGGCGGGCGGGTGGGCAGGCAGGCAGGCAGACAGACAGACAGATGATAGATAGATAGATAGATAGATAGATAGATAGATAGATAGATAGATAGATAGATAGATAGATAGATAGATAGAGTATGTCTGCGATGAGATAATGTTGGTTGAATGGTTTTAAATGTTGGGTTTTTAAGCTTCGCTTTTAAATATTTGGATTTCCAGATCTAGCTTTTAAGGTTAGAAACATAGAAGTCTGATGGCAGAAAAAGACCTCATGGTCCATCTAGTCTGCCCTTATATTATTTCCTGTATTTTATCTTAGGATGGATATATGTTTATCCCAGGCATGTTTAAATTCATGTTTAAATTCAGTTACTGCGGATTTACCAAGCATCTACTACTCTTTCAATCAAATAATATTTTCTCTTCTTGCTTCTGGTCTTTCCCCCAACTAACCTCAGATTGTGTCCCCTTGTTCTTCTGTTCACTTTCCTATTAAAAACACTTCCCTCCTGAACCTTATTTAACCCTTGAACATATTTCAATGTTTCGATCGTGTCCCCCCTTTCCCTTCTGTCCTCCAGACTCTACAGATTGAGTTCATTAAGTCTTTCCTGATACGTTTTATGCTTAAGACCTTCCACCATTCTTCCAATTTTATGCTTAAGACCTTCCACCATTCACATAGCTCGTCTTTGGACCCGTTCAATTTTATCAATGTCTTTTTATAGGTGAGGTCTACAGAACTAGGTGAGGGTCCAGAAGTAGGTGAGGGTTGGACTTTATTATTGTCTATTTTGTATTCTTTTTACGCTGTAAACTGCCCTGAGTCCCCTGGATAAGAGCGGCCTAGAAATCCAATAGATAGATAGATAGATAGATAGATAGATAGATAGATAGATAGATAGATAGATAGATAGACAGACAGACAGACAGACAGACAGACAGACAGACAGACAGAGGGATAGGTAGGTAGGTAGGTAGGTAGATCGAACTAACTACGTAAGTAAGTAAGTAAGTAAGTAAGTAAGTAAGTAAGTAACTAACTAACTAACTAACTAACTAACTAACTAACTAACTAACTAACTAACTAACTAACTCCCAGAATGGGAGCCAGCATAGTCTTGCTAGAGGACACCAAATTGGAAGAGGTATGTAAGGAAACATTGAAAAAAAGTCCATGTGTTCTTATGAATTTTATATCTACTGATTGCAGCGTTTCCATGTTGACTGCAGATACATGGAAAAAGAAGGGAGTATCTACAGATGTTCTTCTTCCAGATATGAGGTCTCTGGTTCTGAAGGCCAAGTCCCCTATTTTGATTATCAGCCTCTTGGCACCTAGCTTCGGTTGGTTTCAACAACCACACCACACCTTACGTGACATATTGAGGACTGCAGTCCACAAGCAAGTGTTAACGCCCACAAAGGGAAGGTTGAGGCAATCTTTGGACCTGAGGAGCTTAATGCAATCTTCAGGGTTTAGAAGAACCATGTGGGCAGAAAGATACCTCTTCAAGAGGCCTCATAATTCCAAACACGAAAGGAAGATAACCAAATGAAATTCAATGGTGAAAAAAGCAAGGTTCTACATTTAGGCAAGAAAAACAAAACACACAGGTACAATATATGAATATCTCCGGGACCGCCTTCTGCTGCATGAATCCCAGCGACCGATTAGGACCCACAGAGTTGGCCTTCTCCGGGTCCCGTCGACTAAACAATGTCGTCTGGCGGGTCCTAGGGGAAGAGCCTTCTCTGTGGCGGCCCCGACCCTCTGGAACCAGCTCCCCCCTGAGATCAGAACTGCCCCCACCCTCCTTGCCTTTCGTAAACTCCTTAAAACCCACCTCTGTCGTCAGGCATGGGGGAACTGAGACATCTTCCCCAGGCCTATACTGTTTATGTATGGTAAGTTTTTTAAATTATGGGTTTTCAGCTTTTTTAATTATTGAATTTGTATTATATATTGTTTTCTGTTGTTGTGAGCCGCCCCGAGTCTGCGGACAGGGGCGGCATACAAATTAGATAGATAGATAGATAGATAGATAGATAGATAGATAGATAGATAGATAGATAGATAGATAGATAGATGTGGTACTTTGCTCAACAGTAGTAACTGTGAGAGGGATCTTGGAGTCCTAGTGGACAATCATTTAAATATGAGCCAGCCGTGTGCAGCAGCTGCCAAAGAAGCCAACACAGTTCTAGGCTGCATTAACAGAAAGATAGAATCAGAATCACGTGAAGTGTTAATACCTCTTTATAAGGCCTTGGCAAGGCCACACCTGGAATACTGCATTAGTTTTGGTCACCACGATGTAGAAAGGATGTTGAGACTCTAGAAAGAGTGCAGAGAAGAGCAACAAAGATGATTGGGGACTGGAGGCTAAAACATATGAAAAACGGTTGCAGGAACTGGACATGGCTAGTTTAATGAAAAGAAGGACCAGGGGAGACATAATAGCTGTGTTCCAACATCTCAGGTGCTGCCACAAAGAAGAAGGAGTCAACCTATTCTCCAAAGCACCTGCGGGTAGAACAAGAAGCAATGGGTGGAAACTAATCTTTGCGCGATGCAAGCTACTTTTGCAGGCTTTTGACAGGCAAAGTCAATGGGGAAGCCAGATTCACTTAATGACCCTTTTTACTAACTTCACAACTGCAGTGGGGTTCGCTTTTATTTCTTTCCTAATGGATTTGCACGCATTATTTGCTTTTACATTGATTCCTATGAGAAAAAATTGCTTCTTCTTAACGTTTCTACTTAACCTAGTCAAGGAACGAATTAAGTTCTTAAGTAGAGGTACCACTGTACCTTCAATTTGTGCAACAGTTTGATCAGTATAATTTGCCACACATTGCAAGGTATTACCTTCACTTAAGAGTTGCACTGCCTCACAGTGGTTGAAAAAAGATTCTTCTGGCTATTCATTTGAGAGTGGGCGTAACAACACAGTCCTCTATCCTACATCTTTCGTTTGGGATAAAGGGAAATTAAAAGAGAAGGAGCATTAAGTAAAACATTTTATGAAAGCTTTTTAATCATGTGCATGTGGATTATATAAATTGAACAATTTGTTTGCATGGTGAAACATAAAAATTCATCTAGTCTACCCGTATACTATTTCCTGTGTTTTATCTTAGGATTTATTTATTTATTTATTTATTTATTTATTTATTTATTTATTATTTATTTATTTATTATTATTTTTTTATTTATTTAGTTAGTTAGTTAGTCCAATAATACACATTGAAGAGAAAGATATGTAATAATATTAAGTAAAGAAAAGAATAGAATAGAAGAAAAGATATAAAAGTATAGGTGAACATATTTGAAAGGAAGAAAACGTAAATGAGATAAGGAGAGACAATGGGACAGGGGACGGAAGGCACACTGGTGCACTTATGCACGCCCCTTACTGACCTCTAAGGAACCTGGAGAGGTCAATCGTGGATAGTCTAAGGGAAAAATGTTTGGGGTTAGGGGTTGACACTACTGAGTCTGGTAATGAATTCCACGCTTCGACAACTCGATTGTTAAAGTCATATTTTTTACAGTCAAGTTTGGAGCGGTTAATATTAAGTTTGAATCTGTTGCGTGCTCTTGTGTTGTTGCGATTGAAGCTGAAATAGTCATTGACAGGTAGAACGTTGCAACATATGATATTGTGGGCAATACTTAGATCGTGTTTTAGGCGACGTAGTTCTAAGCTTTCTAGACCTAGGATTGATAGTCTGCTTTCGTAGGGTATTCTGTTTCGAGTGGATATATGTTTATCCCAGGCATGTTTAAATTCAGTTACTGTGGATTGACCAACCAGGTTTGGAAAGATATGTATCTATTGTCCTCTGTCTGTCAGTTAGATAATGGTCTGAAGATAATTTTAAAAAGTGTTCTACAGTTGGGAATCCCAACTAGAGGATTATTTAGAAGCCTAGGCAATGACATTGCCTTACGTCCAACATTTTTCTATTGTTAAATAATGTTGCTGATCACACAAAACATAACGTTTGCATGAATGCACTAGACATTTTCATTAGTTTAGTAAAACATAAAATGTTGGTGCATTTTGTCTTTCCCTTTTTCTGAGGGGGGAGAGAGAGGGAGGGAGGGAGAGAGGGGTTAGTATGTGCTTGTTTCTCTAGCAGGTTAATTCATTAGCGGACTGGAGCCCAGAATGAAATATAAGTTTCTGGCAGACAGACAAGTCCCTGTGAGATTACCAAAAGTAGGACCTCCCATGGCATTCTAGCAGGCAGCAAAATGATTTTTTACTACAGCACACACACACACGAAAGTCTCAATGATTAAATACAGAGGTTTGCTTACATTTACTGTATTGTATATGGTAGATCTTTCATCGTCTGGGACGAGGGCTCATGTGTTTTGTTGAGACTAATTCTCCATTTGAATGGCTGTCAATTCTGCATTGGGGTATATCCTCCCCTTGATGGACTGTCAAGTCACCTTAAAATATCAACAAACTCTAAGAAGAAAGAACAAGGACCTTGAAGTGATTGGATATTTATTTATTTATTTATTTATTTATTTATTTATTATTTATTTATTTATTTATTTATTTATTTATTTACGTATTTATTTACTTACTTACTTACTTACTTACTTACTTACTTACTTACTTACTTACTTACTTACTTACTTACTTACCGTACTTACTTATTTACTTACTTATTTATTTAGTCCAATACACAATGAGGGTTTTAGTGGATACACACACACACACACACACACACACACACATAGTAAAATACATGATGAAGGTTATAGAGGAGATACTCATAGTAAAATATATCTAAGAAATAATAGAAAAGAAGATATAGTAAAGCTCGGCTTTTGCTGACTTCCTGGAGAGCCCATCCCTGTTTGTTTGGTTTT